>NW_013665779.1:818139-820885 GCF_000517525.1 Limulus polyphemus | reverse complement strand
TATATATATATATATATACATACACACAAATGGCCAATATCATGATGAAGAAACCCACTCTGTGGTCAATATTTTTTTTTTTTTTTGGAAATGTCTTGTATCCCAACTTGATACAAGGATGTGGGACAGAAAAGTTGGTTTCTTATAAAACAAAAGTTTACATACACTTTGCATTTTAGTTGTCTCTAATGCAGTTGCTAAGCACAATGACTGTGCAAACACACTGTTCAGATTTTATCTGTATGGTTACTGTGCAAACAATTTCTAGGCAAGTAGAGGAAATAGTTAATTATTCAAAGATTGTTTTGGATGCGTTTTTGAAGAACACCAAATTCCCTGTACCACTTTAGATTAGTCATTAAATGACATAATTTAGTGATCATTCTACAAAAAAGGAATGTATGCTCTTTTTTGAAGGGGATGATAAACTAAAAAAGCAAAAGTGTTGGCATTCCCAATTAGACTAAGTCTACTCCTAGTTTTTGTTACCCAATACTGCCATCTGTTGTCCTGTAAAGAACTTACATTTGATAATTTACACATAAATTCAACTATACTCAAAATATTTGCCCTAACCAGGAATTGAAAGGAAGACCTTTCCCATACCAAAAGTCCTCTAACCATTATACCACAAACTGCACAAAAATTGAAGGCTAAATTATATACAAAAAAGGGTGGGGGAATAATATTTTTTTTGTACATTATATTATGTATAATTGTAACTGGTGCACTGCTAATATTTTTTGACACTATTTTATGTTACTGAGAAACAAATGTAGAACAATCTAGCATATAGTGGCATAAAATACACCAACATAATATTATAATTAGATATTGTTTTCTGTAAAAAAAAAAACTACCTATAAATGTTTTAAAACAATGCAGAAAATAAATTTAAAGGTTTTAATTGAGAGTATTTAAAGAAAATTAGAGAAGTCTGACTTGCTTATCATAAACTCAGAAATCAGGATGTGCATGTCCAGTGTGCCATTTTTGGTAAGTAGAACTGGCACTGTGAGTTGAACCAAAAGCCGAGTTACACCCAATGCATTCTTTGAAAATAAAAATTTAATGGATATTGCAAGCTGTGAGAATTATATACATGTTGCTACTTACAGAAGGATTTACATCATTTGGTAAATTAGGCCAATAACTGGCAGATGGTTTATAATTACAATTAATGCAAGTGGGTGAGTGTCATAGCCATGGGTGGAACTGATTGGGCCGCAGCTTGCTCACTGAACATGATGATTTCCACATCTGAATGTTATACTCAGTTTATTAGCTCCCTGTAACTTGTCTCAAGGGTTTGTTCACTGATGTGGGTTATCATAATATAAATTATAAGTAATTTTGATGGGAATAACTTTAACAATGTTGTGGAAGAAAAGGGTATTGGTGTTCTGGTTGATCAGTATCTTAAGTTATCCAAGTAGTGTGCAGTTGCTAGTAGAAAAGTTTTTATGACACCATGGAGTAAATCTGCTTGTTGCACGAAATGGTTATAAATGTCAAGTTGGATAAATCTGATTATAGCATCCAAAGGGTTAAGTATGAAGAAAGATGATGCTTCAACACTATTTTAAACACCTCTGTCAGATCCGCACTAACTTTTTCAAAAGTAAACAATTTCAGATAACTTGACGACATTTTCATCATTGGTATCATCGTAGTAGCACTCCTTCCAATAATTCAATGTCCTTTCTAAAGTAAGGAGCCCAAGACTGAACACAGAGCTTCCAATGTTGCCTAACCAGCAACCTAAATGATTAAATAATAACCTAACTAGACTTCTATTCAGTATTTCTGTAAATACAATCTAAGATCCTATATGCCTTGCGTCCTAGTGTGACAATCAGGATACTCATATGTACTCGAATTCCCGCCTCAGTACTGCACATGAATACATCACCGAGCAAAAGTACAGCTAGAGGATTTTGATATTGAAAAAGGACTAAAAAAAAGAGTCAAATTCTAAATTTCATTTGTTAGTGGATAATTGAATCTTTTCGAGAACCCACTTGAAATTTAATTACGCACTCAAAAGGTTAATGGTAAGAATGATAAGACTAGGAGACATAAATATAAATCTTGACAGGGTAGGAGTCATCATCAGCTAAAACAGCTTTATTTTTCTAATTAGATGGTTTGCCTTTGGAATGGGTTGTCTTCCCATGTGGTGAATGTTATCATTTTCTTAATCTGAAAATGTATTTCTAAACATACTTACCTCTGCTGACACTTATAGCTATTTCTTAATCTTCATCTTTGTCATCGTGTTTGCTTGCTTCAGTTTTTATACCCCACTCGACTGCCTTTGGCAATATCTAATTTGCAAAACTTTACACCGGCCCTCACCCGCCATCTATGCAAGTACTGTATGTAAGCACTATATGCCAACAATATAATCACTTTTTTTGAGACTTACCCCATCCCAGTCACTAACACCAGCTCTTAGTGGGGAGGAAGAGAGAGAGAGAGAGAGTGTCATTGGAGGTAAGTATGTTTGGAAATACATTTTCAGATTAGGAAAATGATAATTTCCAAAACATACATACCTCCGCTGACCCTTATAGCTAGAATTCCAGATTGAGAAAGCAGAGGGGCCAGTGAGGGCATAGTTCATACAGAAAGCATTTGCATAGAACAAAGGTGTACCATGAGAAGTGGTACCCAAGCAGGGAAAACCACACTACATCCAGAACAGGTATGCTCTACACCCAGAACTACATCAAGTATGATGGGA
>NW_013665779.1:815554-817139 GCF_000517525.1 Limulus polyphemus | reverse complement strand
TCTTTGTGATAGGATCCCTACTAGCAGCCACTGAATGATGCATTTTGAATAACCAGACTTATGAAAGAAAGAAAGAAACACCAAAGTGGACAATCCTTCTGATCAACCTGAAGAAGTCAAAAAGGCAACATCCCAGGCCTGGATTTATGAACAGTCATTTTCACTCCCCAACCAAGTGGGCAAGGAGAATTCCACTTACCCATGAAATTATGGAGAGGATGTGGAACAGTGTTCCACCAAGGGCCTAAGATGAGACCACGTTGCATTCACATTTATGAGGAGATAGTGGACCCCCTGCGTGAACAACCTAAGATCTGACAGTGTTCATAAGAGGGTCCAAGCACACCCCCCACTGGATAGCTAAGCGGCAAATCTGGACCGGTTTTATGAGTAGGCTCCCATGTAAGTTGGTCCTGCTCCTACCCACATCTGAAAAAAATTTCCAGGGATCCAGGTAGGAGGGTCCCCAAATTCGCCCTCTTCTCAGAGATCAGAGAAAATTCAACACTCCAAAGGAAAATACTCTGTCCACCACCCCAGCACAGGAACTGGGTGTGGTAAGGACTCCCTAGCTCCACTAGTAGCAGTAGGGAGGACATGTGTGCAGTGGAGAGTCCTGAAAAACAGGTCTCCAGAGACAGTGCAACAGGTGAACCATGTTCCCTAAGTTTTAAAAGCAAACTGATCTGGACTGATTCAGCTCTAAGATCAGCAGGGACTGGCAAAATCCCCTTTAGTTTAACTCATGATAGTCCATGAGTAGCAGTCCATTGGATTTGTATTGAGAGACAATACTACCATCCAGAATTGCGTCTAGATGGTCGTACGGAACACCTCATCTCGACAGAGCCTATTGCAACCAAGAACTGATACAAAGGTTGCTAGTGCAGATTTGAAAAAATACAAGCACATCTGACTGGGCAACACTTGCCACTGAGTGGGATCCAAAGGAAATAAAGAGTGACCCTAGATGAAAAATGAAAATCTGTTAATCAGGTAAGAAAGTTATATACTTCTGTGTTAAAATCTAGCAGAGATAGTCAACACAGCCATGAGGGGTGGGAGCAAAATCCACAGAAGAGGAAACTGCCAGATCATGAAGGTAATGAGATAGGAAAGAGTTGGGAGAAGCCCACATACCAACCCCAAAATATCCCCCAGAGAATAGTTCAGACAAGCAAAAAATGACATTGATAGATGCAGAATCTGGTGAGAAGTGGAGTATATTTCAATCTACAACAGATAACCCCGAATAGGCTATAGGAATCAACTTCGAAAGCCCCCTAGTTAATGTAATGGGTGATAAATCTAGGGACACTGCAGGATCCCACTAAATAACAAGTTTGTGCATAGGGCCCCTGAACAGTTCCATACAAGCCACATAACATCTAAGTGCTCAGACTGGACACAAAAGATCTGGGTATGATAGATTGTAATGATGAGAAATGGCTGGGAAAAGAATAGGAAAAAATAATTTATTCTCTTCTCTAGCAATGAGTGTGTTCAGTAAGAAGGATCTGTCTGGATATAGCAAACAATAGGTGGAAGGATAGAGTCTGCTGAACAGGGCTGGCAAATAAATCAG
>NW_013665779.1:810313-815196 GCF_000517525.1 Limulus polyphemus | reverse complement strand
ATCTGGGTATGATAGATTGTAATGATGAGAAATGGCTGGGAAAAGAATAGGAAAAAATAATTTATTCTCTTCTCTAGCAATGAGTGTGTTCAGTAAGAAGGATCTGTCTGGATATAGCAAACAATAGGTGGAAGGATAGAGGCTGCTGAACAGGGATGGCAAATAAATCAGAACAGCTGCATCTGAAAACTAACAACAATAGAAATATACCTCGAGGAAAAGGTGATACAAAGAACAGGAGGCCATAGGTTTGAAGGGATAAAGTGATAACGCATGAGAAAAAAACAATTCTAAAGTCCCAATTAGGCAATTGAAATGGTTGTTTGGGATGAAGAATATGAAAGGATCATAAAACGAGATAGCACAAGAGCCAAAAACCTTCGTATATGTAGAAGAGTGAAAGGGAAGCAGCAAAGGATGCTGTATATAATGCAAAGTAGAAGCCAAACCTTATAAAAATCCATGTCAAAAAACTTAAAACTATGGAGATTGTTGGATGAAGTTGGTTGAAGGCTCACCAAAGACACCACTGACAATATGTAGTCCATTTCAAGCGATAGATTGCCATAGTAGGTTGATGGAGGATATAGTCAAATAAATGGAAACTCTAGAATTAAAAACCTTATGGTCAGGCAAAGGACTGCATAACTTCCATGCATAAAGCTGGAGTCATTAAACGTCCAGGTGTTGAATGTTGGACTGAGGTTGTTTCAACAAAGATGAATGAATAAGTAGCAGTAAACATTCTTGGAGCAACTGAAGAAGAGGAAACCATGTCTGAGCAGGACAAAAAGGTGCTGACAAGAGAATCCAACGTAGAGTGAAATGAATCATAGACAAGAGTCTGGGTAAGAGATGAATAGGAAGAAAGGCATACAAATGGAATCCTGTCCAGTCTTGACTGAAAGCATCTATCACCAGAGTTTGTGGATGTGGAATTGGAGACCAGAACTGTAGGCTGTCATTCCAATGGGTTGCAAAGGTGTTTATCATTGGAGAACCAAACTGAGAACAAATCCATTGAAAGACACCTGATGGAACATCTATGCCGGGGGAAGAATCTGATCGAAAAAGGTGATATGCTATCAAAATCATAACCCCTGGCACACGACAGGCCAAAAGATGGGTGTCATTGGAATTAACCAAAAAAGAAGATCCAAAGCCCAAAAACCAAGACCTCAAGAATGGGAACTTCCCTGATGAGAAAGATATGAGACCACTGTGGTCTAGTCAGAATGAATCATGACCATTTTGTCGTGCAAGAGAAGAAAACCTGGAATCATCACTAGATGTACTGCAAGAAGTTTTAAAATGTTGATATGTAAGGTAGATTCACAGTCAGTTAAAATACCCTGAAATGCCTACCCCAGATGAAAGGCACCCAATCCATGAAGAGAAGTGTCTATGAGAGATGGATTTCCACATGAGGTGGTATCCAGACCCTGATATTTGTGTTGTTCCTGTCTAGCCACCATTTGATATCTGCAAATTGTTCGAGCAAACAGATTGTGTGATCCAAAGGATCGGTATGCATGAGCCAGCCACTGGATGTGAAATGACCACTGAAGGGATCTCATATGGGACTGATCCAATGGTATAAGGGATTCTAGGAAAGCCCAAATCCCCAAAATAGACAGAACCATCCATGCAGTGGGAGAAAGTGACATAAGCAAATGCCAGACAATCCCTTCCCTAGTGGGAAGTCTGAGGGGAAGAAGGTTGAGCTTGTCTCAGAGTGCATTGAAAAACAACCCAAGATGGACCGTGTATGGAGTTAGTGAGAGAATGGATTTTTTTCAACCTGATACGAAGTCCGCCCTTCTAGCTTCGGAAAGGAGAATCTGTGGATGTAGTGTGGTAACGTGACAGGTTGGTGCCAAAAGAAGTTAATCTTCCAAATAGTGATGTGTACACAGACCCAGAAAATGAAGATGCTGCTCAAAGGCCCGTACTACTCAGCAGAAAACATATGGTGCTGAAGCAAGTCCAAACGGGAGAGTTTGGAACTACTACATCTGGTCCTTGTGCAAAAAATGTAGAAATTGACGAGAAGACTCTGCTATGGGGATGTGAAGGTAGGTGTCTGTAACATCAAACTTGTTCATCCAATGATATTCAAAAGAAAATGTTAACCTATTGCTTTGTCGACAAAAAGTGATTATATTGTCGACATAAAGTGCTTATATATATAGTGCCTGCATAGAAGGTGGCCTGTATAAAGTTTTGCAAATTAGATATTACCAAGGGCAGTCGAGTGGGGTATAAAAACTGGAGCAATTGAGAACGATGTTTAGATGGCAAAGATAAAGATAAAGAAATAGCTACAAGTGTCAGTGGATGTATGTACATTTTAGAAATAGTAAATTTAAGGGAAAGTTTGATAAATATCTGAATACTAAGGGCTGGCTTTGAGTGTTATTTTTATTTTAAGGTTTAGTTTAGTATTAGGATGTGGTCCCTTGTTGTCCTTAAATTATATAAATGTGACTGAGGTGGTACAAACCTGGCTGAACTTAGTTACCATTTCCATATTTTAATAATAATATGAGGCAAAGCAAAGCCAAATTTTTAAAATCCCAAAAAAGTAAGGAATAAGTTATTATAAGAACACAATAAAATGTGTGGCTTCCAAGTCATTTACCTACTAGGGGGCATAAAATCTACTAGTTACAATATGTTCTAGAATTTAGAATTCTAAAAAATTAGTTGCATTTCTAAAGCTAACCCTAAATTCCTATGACAAAAAAAAAAAAAAAAACAGGACTTCATTACAAGAAAAATACTAGGTGTCAACATAGTCATTTACCCATTTGGGGTTGTAAAACGTAGCTTCAATATGTTCTAGAAAATTATTCTAAAAAAATAATTGTATTTCTGAAGCCACCATAAATTTATGCATGTGACAGGCATACATGAGGGTTTCATTACAAGAATAACAACAATCAAAAAAAAGGGTATTTCCAGAATCAATTATCCATGTGGGTTACAAAACAAATTAGATCCAACATGTTCTGGAGAAGAAAAATTCGAAAATAATATTCAAATGCCACTCTTAAATTCACATGTCACAGGCAAAGAAATGGCTTTAATGTAAGAACGGAAAAATTTGTCTTTAGAGTTATTTACTCACTATGGGTCATAAAAATTGTAAGCTTTCTCTACTATGTTCAGAAAGACAAAATTCTGAAATAACTACTTACAAATTTGAAGCCACTGCAATAACTGCCCATATGAATGTGTATGTTGCTTATGATAACAACAAAGTAATTATGAGCAATTTATATCTAATGGGATCTACCAAAACGCATGTAACTTTTCAGATCTTTTGTTTTCTAGAACATGTTGGAGCTTAAGGGTAAATTGCCATGGAAATGCTCAATTTTTTCTTTGTGTATTAAAGCCCTATTGTTTCTTTGTGACATATAAAAGTTATAGGTTGGCCTTACAATTGCAAAGGTCATTGTAATATTTTTCTTCTACAGAACACATAGGAACTTATAACACTGATGATTCCACGAACATAAATGACCCTTACTGGACACCCCTAATTTTTTGTTTGTTTGTAATAAAGTCTTGTTGTTTGTCTCACATATATACATGGGTCAGATGATAGTGCAGAAAGTCTACAGTCATTTTCCAAATCATCTTGGAGTTAATTCTATAATACTAGCTTATGCTCCACTGTGAATAAACTACCATGGAGATTTTTTTCTTTTAATAAAGTCCTGTTGTTTGGCTGCCACATATGTTAATTTTAAGGTGGCTTTGAAAGTACAATTATTTTAATTTTTTTGTTTTCCAGAATATCTTCAAGCTAATATATTTTAGGCCCCATAGTGGGTAGATAACCCAGAAGACACTTGTTTATTTTATCACATAATATACCGGTTTTCTTTCCATTTTATTTTTAAAAATTATTTGTTTGTTGAATTTCACATAAAAACTATTCCAGGGCTGTCTTCATTAGCCATTCCTAATTTTGAAGTGACAGACTAGCGGAAATGCAGTTAGTTAACACCATCAACTTTTGGGCTACTCTTTTTTTTTTTTTTTTTACCAACGAACAGTGGAACCATAACACTATAATGCCCTCAGTCACAGCTGAAAATGGCGAGCATATTCAGTGATGGGGATTCGAACTCGCGACTTGCAATGTGCACGTCAAGCGCCCTAACCAACAGGCCATGCGAAGTCCCTCTTAAGTTATATATATATTTCAAACGTTAGGCATATTTCTCTCTTTTTTTTACTTTTATATATTTGTGTCTTAGCGTTTGTAAAATACAATTATAAGGCAATGAGAACTGGTACTACTAGTGTAGTACCACTAGTAGGACGCTATAGTATCACTATTAGCATTAGTTTGCGCTATATAACTCTCGTACTTTTTTTTCAAAAAAACTCAGGTTAATTGGATATATAAGTTTCTAGTTCTTTGCAACTTTTAATAATTTTACTCCAACTTACCGACATTATCAATATAACGTACACTGAAGCCTATATAAATAATTACGCGCAACCATAAATTCAAAAACCTTTATAGTGGATAAGGCCGACATCTACAGGCGTATAAAAAATAAATAAATAAAATAATGCTTTATTACTAAAGTATTGATATTATCAACTTGGCAACAATTTCGCACAATTTTCAATAAGTGATTAGTGGATGACTGGAAATTTTGCTTAATTTCATCATGTGGTACCATTTAAAAAGAAGGAAATGATTTCAGATGCAGGCACGTAAACAGTAAATGAAATGAAACTACGTCAGATAGCGAATATATAAAATACGAAATACATAAAACTAACCATTTGTCTCATTGAGTGCTCACGAGGCTCACGAGTTTTAATTGGGTGAAGCTGGTTAGCGGCCTTCAGTTCAA
>NW_013665779.1:806298-809349 GCF_000517525.1 Limulus polyphemus | reverse complement strand
GGGTAGTCTGGTATATATAAGAGGGTGACAACGTGACGGGACAATGGATGTGTGTAGGTAGTGAGCAATTGAACTGCAGTGAGGAAGTATTGTTGAAGTTAACGTTCGTTGTTAAAACGTTTGTAAAAGAGCGACAACTTCGTTCCGACGAAACTTTAGCGACACAAGTCCTTACTTAATAAAACTGGTTTATTCTTTCCGAATATAACTTTACGATACACTTATTTTCAACAAACGGAAAGTTAATTAACGAACGGAGACGTAACAATATCATCTTTATAAATAAAACCTCCAAAATATACAAGAAATACACTCAATTTTTCTGTATTGGAATCCCAGTAACAGAGTTTAATAATGAAAGTAATTTATTAAAAAATACATGTAATCATTTTCAATAATAATATGAAGTTTATTTGTTGTGATAATATAAATATTCACTAACTTTGTATTTATTAATTATCATGGAATATGTTTTTAAACATGAAAACTGTATTATCCAACGTCTGATTTTATTGAGGGGCAATGAGGGCTTAAATTCTGACACTTAATCTTCGTTTCTGTAACTTAGTGAAAAATGTGGTCACATTCAAAAGCAAGTCACAATTCTAAAAACATACATATTCATTTACCCCTCGAATGGAATAATTTTCACCGTAGATTTAGAGTGTATTCGGTACCTTTTCCTTCTTTCTCGAGAAAAATAAGAATATTTTTGCATAAAATGATTATATTTTTGTTGTTGTGTTATGAGTGTCTTGCTTTACAATTCTCGATGTTAAAATTCACGTTTCAAAGTCTCAGCTGCTCGCTTAAAATTTCTTGGTTTGCTCTATTTAAAACAGTACTTTTCACAGTATCGAAGCTCCCATGCTTTTATATTGCAAGTGTTTATGAAACTTACAAGTAATAACAGCGATGTAAGTGGTAAATAACAAATTATCTGTATATTCAATCAATCAGAATGCTGAAATATCATGATAACTCACAACCCAAAGAAACACGCCTATCTCTATCTCATAACAGTGTTAGATATACACGACTGTATATTTAGTATTTTTAGAAGTGATAATTTATCGTAGGTTTGCTTATGTAACTGTTTACAAATCCTTTGTAGTGTAATTAAGTTGTTGTGAATTAATGTCACGTTACTCGATTGTTCTGATTTTTCTTGTTGCTTTAAGGGAGTATTGTTACATCATATCCTCTTGTAGTTTGTAAAAAGTTCTAGGCCTTAGTCGGCCAATAGATATATAGGCGACCACGTTAGTGCAAGTAAGGAAGTTAGTGAAAGTGAAAGTAAGACAAAGTTAGTGAGAAATATAGATCTAGACTGTGTCTGTAAGATTAGCCATAAAGAGTGTATAGTGACGACATTTAAAGTGTTATAATCGTAGATTGTATTGCAATAACAGAGTAGAGAATAATAATTCGTCTTGTTAATTGGGTTCTAATGTAACTGAACCAACCTGTGTGTGGGCTTTTGACGTAAAAGAGAATTATTTAAAACTCTGGTTACAACTGTGGTAACCCACGGGGTGCCGTAAATGAATTTATCACTGACTGTATTGTAATAACAGATTAGAGGAGAATACTTTGTCTTGTCAAAGGTGTTCTAAAATAACTGAATCAGCCTGTATGGACTTTGATGAAAAAGAGACAATTATTTAAAGCTCTGGATACAACTGTGATAACCAGTAGTGTAAAGAATTCTTTGTACACACGTTTGACTTGTTTTGAATATATTATTTTAGAACAAGTTGAGTATGTGTTGTCCTTTTATTGTTGCAATTTATCGTCAACAAGTCACAGACACCTACTGTAAAGAATCTCGGTCCTATAAGATCTGACAAACAGTCATTCCTCACAAAAGCGAATGGATTTTTTATCTTTAAAATAGTCTTCCCAAGCATTTTTTAGGTCAGTGTTACTGGCAAGCATAAACAAATCAGAGGCTCATTCGAAAGAAATTGCTAAATAGATGGAGAAAAAACACTCATTTGAACGAATGACGACTTTCATTAATTAAATATGAGCTTTTATTCTAAAAATAACAAAATTCGTCAAAACAAGTTCAGACTTACTAGGGTAATTCTTCGATCACTCTTGGACTATAAACGAATATTAATTTACCATAATTATTTCCAGCTTCAGTAAAGTTTTTTAAGTCTCTTAAAGTTCGTTAAATCTTTCTAATATATGAGTCAAGTCAAGTGTAATTTCGAAAAGTTCAAACACAGCAATTTACAACTAAATATTTTACTTTGTTTAGCAAAATATTTCTGCTCTGAAAATATTAAACTGGACTCCTAAAATATGCGAAAAATAAAGATGTCAGTAGTTAAAATTTAATACCTGAACAAGTTTGTGTCTATCGATCACAAAACAAAAAATAAAAAACATACACAAAACGTACAAGTTCTTTATGTTTTCCACATTTTATTCTTCATTTCCATTAGCAATACTGGTTGGAAGTATTAATTAAAAGTATCTGTTCCTATGAGCAAAATTTACTATATGTTTTTTACGAGAAGCTGTAAAGTAATAAGAAGAACAGGCTAATTATCTAATTATTGTTTAGTTGCCAGTAAATAATCAGAGTTATAACACTGCATAATTCTGACAAAAATATTTAATTTTTTTTAAAATATTTTCTAAAGAATTATATATTTATTGTACAATAACAATTCTAGTATACAATTTGTAGTAATAATCCGAAGACTTACCGCTGTGTCACCGAGGGCCCACAGGGTGGCAGTGATACACAACTATAACTTCACCCTTTTTTTCCGTTATTGAATTCGTTGTTCTGGTAAAGAATTGGGACAGTATCTACCATTAAGTTGGCCACCAAATGGTTGGAATGATTGGAATGTTTTGGCACAAAACTTTAGAGACTATTTCTACCAAAGATTTTTTAAAATAGAAATAACAAGATAAAATTTATAAAAAAGTATGTAATGTAAACTGTTTGTTTGTTTTTCAATTTCGCGCAAAGCTACACGAGGGCTGTCTGCGCTAGCCATCCCTAATTTAGCAGTGTAAGACTAGAGG
>NW_013665779.1:802636-806281 GCF_000517525.1 Limulus polyphemus | reverse complement strand
AACGAATAGTGGGATTGACCTTCACATTATAACATCCCCACGGCTGAAAGGGCGAGCATGTTTGGTGTGACGGGGATTCGAACCCGCAGATTGCGAGTCGAGCGCCCTAACCACCTGGCCATGCCTGCCCGATGTAATGTAAAATAAAATAGATGAAGATATATAATATATATTCTTATGGGTTTTTCTAGATTTAAAAATTAAATAGAAATAAAAAGAACCAGTAGCCTGTGAATAAATAAAACCGTTGCCAATCCGGGTAGTATCTCAATTTTCAGTTATATTGTCCATGTTAAAGAAATAACTTGAGTTAAAGTTGTTTAAAATAATGACGTGGATGAATGTCATAAGAGCGGAAGGAAAGTAAAATGAGGGCAATGGGGGCTTGGATATCGCACTGCTCACAATTGGCGAGTTAGATCCCTGCTTTAAAAAAATGATGCGGAATCTTGTTAGAACAGCTTCCAGCCTATGATATCTGCACAAACTAGACATTCACTTGTTGATGGTCAGCTTGACCTAGAAAAGCTTTTTGTTCTGTTACTCACCTTTAAATTGCTTACAATTCTATTTTAAAAACAGATGACTGGGAGGTCTGATATAGTCCATTGAGTACCTTGACACTTAAAAACAAAATAAACAAGTAGACAATTTTTAGATGGAGCTCATAGTCAGGGTACAATCCTCATTGGTAGCAAAAATGGATGCAGGCAATTTGCTTGCAATGGTTCACACACACATAGTCAGTTTGTGGATGCTGCTCAATATATCTCATATTCAGTGATCCACAGGAGGCTATTCGCAACAGTTGGAAGAAGTTGTTCAGTCATGGCGTTGATCTGAATACTAAAATATATGACACTCAGACTTAGCCTTGAGGTACTCCAAACTCTTGTGTGAAAGATTGGCAGAGTATTAATCGATGTGATCTTAGAATGACTTGCCTGCTAAAGCGTTACGAATAAAAACAAAAACAATTGGCCAAGCGACTAATAACAATGGAGGTCTTGTAAAATACTTAACTTGTATGTAGTGACATAAACCATAAGATAATACAATTTTAAACATAATCAAAATGCTTTCTTTTGATTGATGTGACAAGTAGAATAGTTTGGCCTACATTGGACAACTGCCTTTGAAAATCACAATGGGTGTCAGATAGCATGTTTTGACTTGAATAACCAAACAATATGAACATTACATATCCTTTCTGAAACCTTACAGACAGCTAGTCAAAACTATAGATTGATAAGTAGAAGGAATCTTGAAATCTTTTCGAGCTTTGAAAATAGGATGACTATAACCTAATGCTATAGCTCAGAAAACGTCTTCTCCTTCCAGATCTATTTAAAAAGAACTAAAATATAAACCAGATAAGAAAAAGAGAGAGAGAGAGATGGCATAACATCTCATAATGGACGTCTTCTGGTCCAACCGATGTACTTTACTCTCAGAATAATGTAAATTTGTTTTGAATTCCTCCAGAGTAAATAGTTTATTACAATCTTTAAGACAGTCAAGATACAAAGAAAATGAGTTCCTTTTGTCTCTGTCTTGTTGATTAAGATCGCAGGGTTCTAAAAAAGCAATTCCCTGTAATAGGTGGCTTCTTGGCCACTGACTGACAAGATTAAAAGGGAAGTATAAATCATTGTAACCTTCCATATCTTGTCTTAAATAATCTTAGAAATGGTAGATGAACGACCGAAATTCCTTCTGACTCTGTTATCTTCAGGATCAAGCCTTACAAAAAGCATTCATACGTTTGTAAGAATGGAGTATCCGTGAAAGATATCACAATCTTTCTTTTGAGTTTGTTTGAACTTCCTGAAAGTCAGGGTTCCATCATGAATGAAGTTAAAAAGAGGAACACATTGAGGTGTTAGGGATGGTAGTTTCTGCCTCGTCAACACAGTTATAAACAACTAGTAATTTAATGATGGCAGGATCAAGTTATGAAAGTATGATGAAAGACCCAGAAGGAGGGCTATGCAATATTCTCCATTTTCCTACCATGGCAAACTAGTTAGATGGCATTGATTGCAACCAATCTCTCGGGATAAGATAGGAAAATAATCAATGCTGTTTTAATACTGTCTACCTTACAAATAAAGGATGGCATAGAAAAGGTAAACAAAGTAATAAATCGATGAAGATAAAAGCCTGATTCAGGCTATAAAATAAGTAGGATCTCCAATGTTCAGTAAAGAGAAGTAATGATCTGAGACCATATGCTTTGTAGATTAACTTCACCTGTGCCCCCCTCAGTGGCACAGCTTTATGTCTGTGGACTTATACTACTAGAAACCAGGTTTCGATATCCATGGTGGGCAGAGCACAAATAGCCCATTGTGTGGCTTTGCGCTTAATAACAAACAACAACTTCATCTGTCAATATTTCCACCTTATCAGACAATAATTTAAGTCTGTGAGGATAATGAAAGGAACTAACAACTGTTTAGAGAGATCATCAAAGTCCACTTGATTAATTTACTTACCCAGTGACAGCATAGTATGATGGTCCAGCAAAGTGTAGATACGGATGGCCGTAGCCTACAAAGGCATAATGAGAGAAAGAGGCATGGACGGAGTATGCTGGCTGACCAGCAGCATTCCTCTTACATGAATACTACTATCATACAATCTGTATTTCTGCATTAAAAAAAAACGACTGATATTATGATATTGGCAGCTCTCAGAAATACCTTCTTGAGGGAGACACACGCAGACTTCATGAGCATTAGAGGAAAGCTCTTAACAGTCACAATGAACAATTGTTGTAATTTTTATCTTGATCTCCGTGTAGACATTGGAAGAGAGCCTTTACAGGGTTTATATTTATGTAATTTTTTGTGTTTGTCCTTAGTAGGTTTGTCGATATTCAAGGGCTCCACCAAAGAGATGTAAGGGGAAGTATATCACTACCTGTTGGCCAGGGATCCATTGAGTGTGACTAAATCCATATCATGGTCTTGTATTTTGGGACTTGTCTTAAGTAAACCAAATCATCCCAGATTCCTGTAACAGGAAGAGAAACAGAAATTTATGTGGATTTATCTACTGCAAAGTCCAGATGTGAATAAAGAGCTTCAACATAGTAAGACAATTTTATATTGGTAGAGTGGAAAACTCTATATGCATTCCTATTGAGTAGGTGGAGCAGAGGACAGATACATAGTTCAATTACTTTAAGAATGAGATAAACTTTCACTCCTCGAGATATGAGAAGCTGTTCAATATCTCGAGACAATGCATTTCCTTCTCATAATTCCAATTAGGGTATGAACATAAATAAAAAAGAGGGGTGAGCTCTAGCAGTTGACAGACAGTGACTCAGCATTATAATAGTGCTAGCATGAGCTCTACTATTACAACAGGTACAAGTAAGAAAGTCACAAAGAGACGTATTTGAATGGACAAAACCCTTTCATTTGAAACATCTGAGAACATATGGCTATACAGAACAATTCAAGTACATCATCTTGACATGCGCTGGAGATGGGAGAATAAATGAGAGAAGGGGAAACATGGTTGGCTCTTTCTTCCTCTTTTAACAAACAAATGTCCACTACACAGCTGTAACACCCTGGTAATGAGACTCAAAAAGAATTTCCTCCTCTTCTGAATGTCAAAGTGAAGAAATTC
>NW_013665779.1:795032-801636 GCF_000517525.1 Limulus polyphemus | reverse complement strand
AAAAAAACCAAAAAAACGTATAGCTAGTAGAAAACAACGAATAGAACTTACTTAGAAAACTCACGAAAATGAGTGTTTGCTTTGTAACCGACTTCTTGTCCCTAACATATCCTGACTAAGTAATAATATGAAACCTCTTTTTTTATTGTATTATCTGCATTATAGCAATCTGTAGTAGTCAGCGAACACACACACACACACAAAATGTGTACTTCTTCGTGTCTGCCCACCTTTCATGTGTCTGTGGGTTTTTATTTCATATCTAAACCTGAATATATATATATATAAATTTATTTAAATATTTTATTGTTTCAGGAATTTATGGCTTGTTATAAGTGACCACTGTTTGGCATTTTATGGTGTATTCAAAGTATAAGTCGGTTATTGTCACTTATTCTTCATGCTTTGTCGTCTCGAGTAGCCCTCTGGCTGGCTCTGGTAAAAAGAAAAAAAAAAACGAAGGCGTTAGTCAGACGCTTGATTGACCGACTTCCGGTGTACGTTTATCTCTGTGCGGTTCTCCTCATTTGAATGAGATCAATGTCTTGCTTTTGAGGGCTTAGGGACTGAGTACAAAGTGATAACGTTGTAAAGATTAAGAATATTACACTGAAAACAAATATCGTGTCACGGTCAGCGGAAGACATTTGTAAAGTGTCATCATCATCATCACAGCTGATATCAGCGAAAGCCATCTTATAAGGTAAATATATCTTTTAGGTGGAGTAAAGTACGGTGTAGTTTGTTGTCAATACGCCCATCTTTAAACTGTTTATGAAAGAGTGCTTGTGTTAGCTGGGTATTTAGAAATCCTTAGTCGTGTTCCACTAATGTAAAAGATTAAGGGTAGTTGTGTGAAGATCGTAGTACATGACTTAATGTAGTAGAGTTTGCGCGACGCACCTTTTTTATAGGTGGTACAGATATTTCTTTTTTTAAATTTGACGTTGGACGAGGTGTTGTCCCCATGAGCAGTGCAACGAAAACTGTCGAGAAGTGGTTCCATGCAGGGCTTAGAATACGGAACTGTAATTTTTTATGGGGTGTTGTTGCTCAAAAAAGAACAAAAGAAGTGCTTTCATTTATTTAGGGCGACATTTCTTGTTACTACATGCATCTTTTCAAAACATAAATTTTCAACTAGGCAATGCATTGTTAATTGTTTGGTTCACTCCAGGCTACACGATTAATGTAATCAGACGAAAAATGTCACACTGAATTAAATAAACGACAAAACTTGAGAAATAGAAAAAAAGTTAAAAAATAAGATTTGGCATTTATATTTTGAAACTGATAGAATTTTGCATTTGGATACCTCTACCTCCTTCAATTTCGAATAAAAAAGGAAAGCCCTCCAGTGACACAGCGGTATGTCTGCGGGTTTCGATACCTGTGGTGGGAAAAGCACAGCTCACCCATTGTGTAGCTTTGTGCTTAACTTCAAATAAACAAACAAACAAGAAAGGAAAAATTAAATGCAAATGTTTTTAATATTCGAATGTCTAATTTTGCTGATTATATATACGTATTTGTCTCTTAATGTGCACGAGAGCTTTGTTCTGTCTGTGCGTGTATGGAAATTGTATTAGTTAGCACGTGCTTTCAGAACATCAATATGAGACGGTCATATGTTAGGTTTTGGAAGTTCGCTGTACTGAATAAAGTTTTCAGTGGATAATGAAACTACTTAAACAGTGCCGATAGTATAAACTAGTTTTTGTAATACTGTCGAAAAAGTTAATCAGATTCCATGAAAGAAGTTAAGATATCAAATTTTCAATTAAAAACCGGTTTAAAACACTGGAACCGGATAGACAAGAAGGTTTCTGTTCCCTGTGATGCTATGGCTTTAAGATGTGGGGCAGATCGAATATGTATGTGTTACTTAGTTCCTGTTAAATATGCCTAACAAATTACAGTCTCGTTTCTTATATTATTACGATGTACTGCATGAAGTCCATGTAGTGTATTGAGAATTGGTATTCAACTTTCTAATGATCAGAAAAATACAATAAAAACAAGAATCTAATGCCACATTGATAACTTATATAATGTGAATTCAGGTAATTAACTTTTGTTTTACTTTTTATATATCTGTGTATAAATACAAACGATTATGTTGTGATTGGAGAAAATGATAGTTCAATTCAAACGTTCTCTTCTCTCTTTTTTTTTTCATAATTAAGCTGTAAGCCTGTAAATTTACACATCTAAAATTTTCATGGCACATCCGGACATAATTGGATATAACTGTAGCGAGTTATAAGAAGCAATTAATGTAACCGAATCTCCCTAAATATCGCGAATAAGTTTCAGTCTGTAAAATTAACCAACCCACATATAGGTCACTGGTAAAGAACGAAACCGAACTTGTAACATGCTGGACTCCTGCCGGCTGTTTCTGAAACTTTACATCTGAGCTTCACTGAAGCCCTGGATCGGGATAAAATTTCTAACATGCTGGAATCCTGCCGGCTGTTTTTGAAACCTTACATCTGAGCTTCACTGAAGCCCTGGATCGGGCTAAAACTTCTAACATGCTGGAATCCTGCCGGCTCTTTCTGAAACCTTACATCTGAGCTTCACTGAAGCCCTGGATCGGGCTAGAACTTCTAACATGCTGGAATCCTGCCGGCTGTTGCTGAAACCTTACATCTGAGTTTCACTGAAGTCCTAAATGGGGCTGAAACTTGTATCTTGCCGAACCCCTGCCGGCTGTTGCTGAAACCTTACATCTGAGCTTGTTGAAGCCTGGATCAGGCTGAAATGATGGCGTTTGAACCTGTAATTGTGGCAGGTTATTTTTCAGCATTGTTGATTTAATTTATATATATAGCGGTTAACGATACTTCTAGCCAAAATGAAAAGTTAATTTCCAAGGTCACTTGTGCTAGCTTTCTGATAAAAGTTCTGTATGAGATGGAGACACGACCCCTATTGACATATCATAATTGAGGTAGAACACGTGCGAGAGCAGGAAAGACCCATGAACTGTGAGAGCGTTCGGTAACACTGCTTATCATCTGTATACGAGCTCGTCATTGGTCAATTTGTATTTTACTTTTATAAATATGGGGGGACCTAAGGCTGATGCTAGTTAGAAATCATAAAACATTGACTGTGATTAGCTCTGACGGTTCATTGTGTATCGTGAGATCAGAATAATGTAAAATTCGTGTAATATAGATGGCGCTAGTGCTACTGGAGATAGGTTTCAAGCACAGCTCACTCAGTTATTTTTTTGTTTTATGTATAGGCGGGTAGGTATACGTATTTCGATACGTCGGAGAGTACTTACTGTTCATTTAACTCACGAATCTACATTGTTATTTTAATTTATTTTCCTAAGTCGTTTTATATTTTACGTAACAGCAATGTATTCTTCCTTTTTTAAAATGTTCTATTCGATTTTTTTTTATAAACTCTTATGTTTTTGTCAAAGGTTGTCGTTTAACTACGTATATTCAAGATACTGCTTTTGAATTTACCATTACTTTCGTGTAAAATGTAAGCTAAACTTTACTATAGTCTTTGATAAAACTAAAACTTCACTACAATTTGGTGGAAAGTAATATGAATTAAATTCTAATTTAAAAGTCAACATTTTCCACTGACCTCTGTCGGTAAACCCGACTGTGATGGTTTATACATGTGTTCAAAAATATGATTCAGCTGCTCGACACGTTTTTTTTTCTTGTTCTTAGTTTACGGCTTTATGGGTGTGTTTGTTCATATATATATCTATGTATATAAAATTAAAGAAATATACATTTGATGTGAATCCACACAATGTTTTCGAGTGGTAAAAAAGTATATGATTTATATTGATATGGGGTATGATTTATATGAATATGAGATATGATTTATATGAATATGAGATATGATTTATATGAACATAGGATTATCTGTATTTGCTTATTGCTATATCAGAGCCTTGCAAAACTGCAAAATAATACATCTTTATTCAGGTCTATTTCGTGTAGCTGCTTTGTATTTAATTAGTTGACATTCTGGTAAACAGGATGTGAAAGATCACAAGGTCGCAAAGTTACGCTAATCTTTTGTGTATTAATCTTCTGTTTTAGTCATTCTGTAAAGGCTTGACCTTGTTTCTGCATCATCACTCCCGAGTGGTGCGGGTTGTACTCAAGTTGTGGGATGGTATGGATACATGTGCAAGTTAGTATGAATTGGGAGTTTATCTATATTGAATATGTACAATTGAAATGATCGTTGACTTAGGTAGTCTTGAGTTATGGGATATCACACTAAAACTTTGTTTTGACTTACCAGTGCTGAACCATCATTTTGACGGAAAACGGATCTTTACTTGGTTTGTACACTCACAAGGTCCCCCCCCCCCCCAGTGGCACAGTGGTATGTCTACGGACTTACAACACTAGAAACCGGGTTTCGATACCTGTGGTGAGCAGAGTACAGATAGCCCATTGTATAGCTTTGTGCTTAATTTCAAACAATAACAACTCACAAACTTACATTTAAAATGTCGTTATTCTAGTAAAAAAATAGGAAATAATTATAATGATAATCTGGCTTTCTGTGACAACACATCTGTAATATTCTACTATTATTTTAAAAGCATACATTTCACTTTTTAAAATTCTTAGTTATACATATATACTTTATTTCTCTTCGGTCTTTAATTTTTTCCCCAAAACTTGGGTTTATGTACAAAACTGTGATTTAAAACAATGATTTCCCTAGTTCTTCTGCATGATCATATAGTTACGTTTTCATATGCAAAGTTAATCAGTTGCTTTAAGATCTTCGCACCTTGTATGCCACGTTTTCTGGTGTACAACAAAAAAACATCATTTATGGCTGAGTTGGCCTAATTACTTTTATTTCACATCGTTTTTTGTTTCTTTTAATGTGGTTTTGGTGTCTCTGGGGCGCCGAGTTGTACTCTGAGGCGGGGGGGGGGGAGACAAATTGCATTTAATTTTGCATTAGAGGGAGAGTGAACATTTAACGTAGGTCCAGAGGCCACTAAATACTATCATATATCGTTTGACGGCTTGAAAAATGACACAATTATCGTTAATTAGCTTTAAAAATCTGTAGTCTTAAAATAATATGAATTATTACTGTAATTGTTTAAGGATTAAAGTTGTACTCCTTTCCTCCACGATCGCAATAGTGGTTCAAATACGATATCACGTATTTAAAAAAAATACACATACAAGAACAGGTTAATAACCCGACACTTTGTTTTCTAGATAAGCATAAGTAATATAGATAAGCCTGACTTAAGTTACTGATTAGGTACGTAATAGAACGAACCATAAACTTATGGTTTACGATCAAATTACTGCAGCTGGCGTTGTATTTTTAACGTCGGTATTACACGCAACTTAAGAATCAATAACAGCTGACCTGATAAGCACTGGTATTCGACGAAGGGCCTCGTCGGTACTGGATATGCAGACGTATTATAACATATGCTTCTTTACTTTCACTCACAAGTTCTCAGAATGTTTACAAAAAATCAACAAAAAACGTTCCCTGTAATTTACATAAACATTAACTGATAGCAGCATAAGATTACATCGAATTATATTCACACAATCTCACAGAGGCCTGACATGGCCTGGTGGTTAGGGCGCTCGACTCGTAATCTGTGGCTCGTGGTTGGAATCCTCTCACCGAATTCAGCCATGGAGGCATTATAACGTAACGGACAATTCTACTATTAGTTGTTAAAAGAGTAGCCCAAGAGTTGGCGGTGGATGGTGTTGACTATCTGCCTTCTCTCTAGTCTATCACTGCTAAATTATGGATGGATAATGCAGTTAACCCTAATGTAGCTTTGCGCGAAATTCAAAGCAAACAAACAGTCCCACAGAATTTAATTTTACAAAACGTGGGAGCAAAAACTGGTAAACGTCAACAAAACCATTCAGTACATATTATATACTTCAGATTTGGACTTTATAAACAATATGTAGATAAGATTCAAACTCACCGTTAAAACGCTCTCTAGTTTAGCCACATAAGACTAAATGTCTGGGAGAATCCACCTTACAGAAATTGTAATGACTGCCAACTTATTTATTAAGAAGCATTCTGTATCAAGTCTAAAAAGCTACTTGATTATCAAAAATATATAAACGTGTGAGCTTGATAAAGGACAAATGCTAGAAACGTAATAAATTAATGAGTGTTTATTCGAAACGACCCCTTTGAGCAAATCTTGTAATGGATTTTTAAAACTATAACGATTATGAGCCCTTCCTATATGTTATAAATGTTTTGTCTATTAATAATCCTAACATCAATACTAAGTAGAATTATTTTTTTCAATCTGAACGGCATCTTATGCATACTTGGGCTAACAGGCCAGTTTCAGACCCTTAAAGTTTAGCTATAGCTGTCTATAATCTTGAAATATTGATTAGAAAGAAAAGATGTGAGCCAGTAGTACCCGCCATAGCAAAACTTTTGACAGCATCTTTGAAACGAATAAGAGGATTGTCTACCCTGTTTGTAATGTTGCGTCATCGAGATCACGTGACAATTCTCACGCTCTCTTGTTTCTAGAACTATCCTGTATCTTGGCGAATGGTCTAGTATTTGCTAGATA
>NW_013665779.1:782253-794032 GCF_000517525.1 Limulus polyphemus | reverse complement strand
TTGATGGCTGCAATACAAGAGCAGCAAAAGAAACAAGAAGAACGAGAAAAGAAACAAGAAGAACGAGAAATTAAATGGAGACTTAACAGTAACATAACCACAACTGAAACCAATACGAAATACTGAAAGTTATAGAAAATGGACTTCAGCAAATTCTAATTATATGTTTGTTTTTTACCGTTCGATGTTATCTAAGGAAAATGAGCTTACGTGAGATAGTATGAAAGGAATCTTTTCATTCTACACCCTCAAACTGACTCAATTAGTCAAATCGAGAAAATCAAATTGTAAGATATATTGTGAATGTCAGTCACCTTCTGAAAGGCCGGAAGTCTAAGGAATAATTATATTGGCAATTCTTGAGATTGTTTAATGCTTTTTTTTATGCACGGATGAAGTGTAGTCCATAGAAGCTATGTTTCTTTATAACCACATTTCTCTAGTTTCACAATTTTTAAACGTCATGTTATACTTCTAACATAGGAACCTTATTATGCTATCATTGCTATCTATTTATCTTGGTTGTTTTATCTTAGCACAAAGTCACACAATGGACTATCTACACTCTGTCCATTGCAGGAAATCGAACCCCGAATTTTGACGTAGTAAATTTGTAAGTTTCCTATCACCCATCAGGACTAAAGAATTACCGATTTGGACATAATAGGAACACTTTTTTCATTATCTTCATTAGAACTTTTTAAGATTTGTTTTTGACTACATGGTTAAATCCATCTAACCAATGGGTTTCACGTCACGCTTGATTTCTCGAAGTAGGATGAATAATAAAAGCCAAAATGCATATCCAGATAGAATAGTTCGATTGCTGTCTGCCCATTACGATTTTAGTGACGGGGGTGCAAGGGGGACGTGAGGGGGTGCCGTGAAACCTTATAAGCGTAATGAGTGTTGGTATAATAAGCCTAAAGTAAAGACGTAGTGTGGGATCACCTAGCCTAGAGCCAATACATAAAATTTATCATGAAAGTAAAAATATCGATTCAGTTTTAAACTTAAATAGTTTCTGAATTAAGCTATTTTCTATTATATCACCAATGTTTTCAGTAAAAAACAAACGTCTTTAATCAACAGAGACTCTAAATTAAGAAATCAACAAATATTTTTCCAGTTTTGTTGTCTATACATTTCATTTTATACTTTCACTACACAGACTAACAACAATATTAGGTTATACTTTTGTTGCTAAGCGACATGACATAAAAACCGTTGTTGAAACATAGTGTTAAAAAACGCACTGGCTTTTCTATTCATTAGAAATTGTTAAATTAACTGATTTTTACCAATAATTATTCTATGAATACGCCACGAATTCATTTCATTAATGATTTTAATTTTGATTGGCTCACAAAGGAATTTACTGACGTTTCACTGCTTCGACTGCACTTTTCTGCGTCTTTGTTGGTTCAGCTTGATTTCACAAAACTTGTTTAATTCAGTTAGCCATGAAATGTGAGGTTAGGGTATACTATGGGGTGGTAGTACTTGCTCTGTCATTTTTGAGGGCTATACACTAGTATATATATATATATATTGTTGGATATACAAGACTGTTCAGTTTAAGAGCTATTAGTTAGTTTATTTAGTGATTTAATATTTAATGATTATTTAGTTTCCAAAAGAAGACAGTTAAAAGTTAATTATTTTAAAAGCCATACTTATGACTAGTTTCATTATGTAACTCTCTACGAGTTATACGTTATGTATGTAGTTTAAATATTGTACTAGGCTTTTGTAATATTGTTGATGTCATCTTTATTGGAGTTTCTAAATTTTTCTCCTTATGTGTAATATTGTTGTTATTTGAGGGGTAGATATTTTTAGGTTTTTCTGTTCGTCTTATAAATATGTGCAGATACATTTAGTTAAGTAAGTAAGTTAGTGAAAGGAAAGTTAAATTAGTGAAAGTGAAAAAGTGAATTAGACTGCATGATTGTCAGTTTAGCTGTAACCGGCGATTTCTAAAGGGAGTTTCACAGTTTATATTGTAACAACAGAGATAAATAATAATAATTTGCCTTGTCAAAGGGTGTTCTAAAGTAATTGAACTCGCCTGTGTGAACCTTGATGAAAAGAAGACAATTATTTAAAGCTCTGGATACAACTGTGGTATCCAATACTCATAGTGGTGATTTTGAAGTGAGTTTCACGGCTTGTATTGGAACAACAGATATAGAGATGAATAATTCAAATTGTCAATTGGGTTCTAAAGTAAGTAAACTCGCCTGTGTGGACTTTTGACGTAAAAGAGAATTATTTAAAGCTTTGGATACAGCTGTGGCAACTCACATGGTAACGTAAGTGAATTCATCACTGATTGTATTGTGTTAACAGAGGAGAGAGAAGAAATAATTTGACTTGTCAAAGGGTGTTCTAAAGTAACTGAACCAGCCTGTGTGGACTTTGACCAAAAAGACAGACAATTATTTAAAGCTCTGGATACAACTGTGATGACCAATAGTGTAATAAATTATTTGTACATAAGTTTGACTTGTTTTGAATATATTATTTTAAAACAAGTGGATTGTGTACTATCTGTTTATTGTTGAAAATTATTGCCAACAAATCACAGACACCTACTGTATCCAGCTTTATAAAATCCTGACGTATATATATATATATATGTTTGTGCATGGACGTATATATATATATGTGTGTGTGTGTGTGTCTGTGTGTGTGTTTTGTAGGATTTTCCAACCTCAGTAACACCCCACATCTTTTATTACGCATTCATTGTTGACATGTAATGTTTATATCATACTACTTTTTCAGTTTAACGTGGATGAAACGTATTAAACGCCAACACTGCAATTAATTTAAAATGACAAGATTTTGGTACACTTCTTACAACGCTGTATTTAGCTCTAAGTCTGTGTTCCTTACGTACATACTACATACTTGAACAAGAGGGGCGCTCACTGTAGAAAACTACCTCTTTTTGACTCGGAGGGTGCGTCTGACCTTGACAGAACACCCTGGGAACACGGGTTCTGTATTGACAGAAACCGTGATGGCGACAGAGATATGTTGTCCAACCTTGGCGAAACTTCGTGGAACTTGACGGAACTTTGTGAGAACCATGGCAACGTACATATGTGTTTTACCTTGACGGAACTTCGTGAAACAATAACAATACACACATGTGCTTCGAAACTGCTTGTTCAAAGGCATAGGGATGAAGCATGAAGTTATATTTTTGGAGTTGTAGAACTTATTGAAAAGCTAGGTTTGGAACTTTTTAACCTATATGCAATATTTGTAAGCTTATTTTGCGATAACAGGAGCAAAGATGAAGCTGTTTGATTAACATTTAATTCAAGACTCATCTTGTATATCCACAAACTTTCCTTAGTGGGTAGCATTTCTTTGCTATCCGCACTCCCCAAGATGTTGAAGTGTTTAGAAGTGACATTGATGTCACAATCCTGTAAACAGTGGCGAAGGATGGACGACTGATTATATGCTGTGTTTTGCGCATGCTCTTTAAGACAACGTACTGTAGAGCCCTCATAGCCAAAGTTACACCTTGGACATGTAAATTTATATATGACGTAAGAACGATGCGTTATAGGAATCCTGACTTTATATTTAAGATAATTACTTAAATGAAACATCGGTTTAAAAACAATTCTAAACTTAATATGTGGGCAAATTTTATTATTCAGAATATATTTAATTTTTTCCCTTAACTCTATAGAATGATTACTAGTAAATGGTAAAATGCAATAAACTATTTCTTTGTTTTCAACCTTTTAAATATTTTTTTGGAGTGTATAAAGCTTTTAAATAATTCCTGATAACACTGTCAATTAATTCTACAGGAAAATTATTTTTTTTTGTAAAACGACCTTCATGTTTTGTATTTCTTCATGGAATGAGGAAAAAGAACTAACTATATTATAAGCCCAATGAATTAAATTATAAGTTAGGTTATTTTGAAATTTAAAAGGCAATGAAAATATTGTTCTGCGAAAGTTGGCTTGTGATAGCACTTAGTGTTAAAACTTCTACAAACTAAATTAACAGTCTTGGTATCAAAGAAAGGTAAGCTATTAGCTGTTTGTTCTTCAAAGTTGATTTACAGAAGTTTTTTTTACGGAATAGCAAGCTTATTTACGAAGCGATCAACATTTTTAAGATACAAGTATATAATAACACATATTAAATTTTCTGTTCTTTTCTCAAGGTTCTATATGTCTCTTCAAGTTTAATTATTATTTTGAAATGTCTGTTTGTTGTTAAGCGCAAAGATACACGAGTATCGAAATCATATTTTCTGCGTTATAAGCCTTCAGACTTACCGCCGAGCAATGGGAGGGGAGGGGGAGGGCGTTTTGAATTTTTTTTAAATAAAAGTATTTTACCGAAACTCTTATGCACAATAATACTTTTGTCTACTTTTTTGTATTGGATAAATGGTTACAGTAAAACTTAGTGATATTTCTTAATAGTTATTGGAACGCCCCCACCCTCCCTTTAATAAAAGTCACTGATGGAGGAGTGGGGTCGCAGTCTTGAGTCCGTGAACACGTGAAGAGCCAATAGCATGCACTGGGCGTCTCTTTCAGGTAGACTCTATACGTGTGGAATGCCGCAACTAAGGGAGACAGATTTTCTTTCAAAAAGCCGCCAGCTTATAGGTCGATCCCCCTATTCCCGGTTTGACTTTTGCTAGGTTTTTCGTAGAGATATGCGCATTCTAAAGGTGCAAAAAGACAGATATTTGTGACCTTCATGTCCAGTTTGACCACAGCGTGAAAGTACAGAGCACTAGGCAGAATTCATGGTAGGCATATATGGCGAAGTTCCAAAGTTATTTCTACGTGTAAATTCACAAACTGCCAACAACTTTTTCATTCAATATATATATATTAAATGAAAATTAAAGCTATATATATATATATATATCTACTCCTTTATTTACTTTTTGGAAATATTTATCTCATGTATTTTTGTAGCCAATTTGCTTCTAAAGTCAGTTAGTTGGAGCTATGCAAGTGTAGCGGTATAATGAACCAACTTGACCACGCTTAGCGCCAGGAGAAAAATGTTTGCTAAGCCTAAACGGGAACAGTTTAAAAAGAAAAAATCAAGTTCAGGAAAAAAAAAATGTTTTCTCTCTGCGTGTACTAAGAAACGTCGGGGAGTCGTCATATTATGCTTATCAGCTATAATCATTTATTACTTTCAATATAAATCAGATGTCACCGCATTTTTGAAATTTATAAAAAAATATTTTCAGTACAATGGAAAGAAGATGAATGAACACCAGCCTAGGAAGTCGGATATAAATACCTCCAGAAGGTAAAGTGTAATGAAGATCTTAAAACGTGAACATTAGCCATGTACATGTTTTTACTCGTTTATTTAGCTTTTATACAAAGTGTTTCGAGAATCTGTTATTCAATGGTGTAGCAAATATACATATTAACAACGAAGTTTCTGATGAGAGTATAATCAGTGTTTACAGCGATTCACAATCTGTGAAAGAAATCTGGTCAACAAAGTTTGATGAAATTATAGTTTGCTGTTTACAGTGATATAGAGCAGATGTAAAGGAAATATTAACAACGAAGTTTCTGATAAGAGTATAATCAGTGTTTACAGCGATTCACAATCTGTGAAAGAAATCTGGTCAACAAAGTTTGATGAAATTATAGTTTGCTGTTTACAGTGATATAGAGCAGATGTAAAGGAAATCTTGACAACGAAGTTTTTGATGAGAGTATAATCGGTTGCTTACAGCGATTTAATGGGTGTAGAGAAAAGTGGTTAATTATTAGAAAATAACGTTACTTTCTGTATAGATTTATTAATGATAGCAAAATCTCTCACATCTTGTACACTTTGCGGTGTTGCTAATGGTAACTGTAATTCTATTCCTATAGAAACTAATTACGTTATGCATCATCTTCACTGAAATGGACCCTGGGCTGAAACGTTTTTATTAATCTAGCATTTTTTAATACCGCATAATATATCTTCACATCCCCTCTGTCTTCAATGCCCCCCAGTGGCACAGTGGTATGTCTGCGGACTTATACTACTAGAAACAGGGTTTCGATACCCGTAGTGGGCAGAGCACAGATAGCCCTTTGTGTAGCTTTGTGCTTAATAACAAACAACAAAACAACAACTGTCTTCAATTTGAATAACCCCTTTTCTAAAAGGTTTTTATTCGTAACATTGAAATGATCAATCCTGGAAATTTAAAAGTAATAATTTGTGTGATGTTAACGTTTCTTACTAAGTGAATATATATATATATGTATATAACACTAAATTTTTCTCAAACATACTGTCATAACCCAACGAATTCAACAATTAATATATTATACGAGGAATGCAAAAATCTCAGTTAACTGTTCTATGTAAAGAATAGTGTACTATATGCATAGTATTGAATAAAATCGGAGTTTTTACAAATTAATCGTAAACAATTTCAAAGAACGTTTTTGCTTCTTTTTTTCATCTCCATTGTAAGCTGCCAAAGTCTTTGATGACAGGAATCAAAGTCGTGGAACATCAAGGGCGCCAGTTTTTATATCCTTGTTTTAATGACTCACATCTAGCGTCAGGGAGAATCTACAGGTCAGTATCATTCATGTCACGTATTTGTCTGGTGAAGTAAAAAGCCGCAGTTGTTATGGCAACATTCTCGTCACATGCTTTGAAGTAAGTGTGTGGTCGATCACTGCCACATGGAACTATATGTCGAGAAGAAGACTGTACGTTTAATCTTTTGTTTTTGTTCAATACAACATCTCATTGTTCTCCCATATGAATCAGAGAACCTTTTTTTTTTTTTTTTTGGAACAAGGGTATCCGTTTTTATGTAAGTTAATTTTTCACCGAAATCGTCTCCATAAACGTGTTTTGAAGATACATCTGTAAGTAATCGTAGTCTGGAATGGTTACTTTGGGCGTAATTCAAACGGATTTTAAATTTTAGTGTTCCGAGAACTGAAAGATTCCCTCACATATGTGACCCGTGGAAATATAGGGAAACAATTTATACAGCTCGAACGTCATTATACGTTCTTGAAAAGGAAAGCTTTGTGGTGTATTGTGCGTTTAAACGTTAAAAGAAATTATCCAGACTGTCGTAATCGTGGTTCCTTGGGTTTTGTGAGCAGCATTTGTTTCTGTGGTATTCAGAGAAATCAAATATTTTCTGAAAAAAAATATCGTGTGGTTTGCAATTTGAAGTGTTTGTGGTCACTTGGTTAGAATCGAGTTATTGATGGCTAGTTTAAATGGAACTGTTCTGCACGTGTGCCACCTTGTGAAAATAGCCTAAAGTCCATACAATAATGTAGTTTTAGACTTTTTGAAACCATCAGTTAACAAAATGGGCACCTTTAAAGGTGTACTGACAGTTTTTCGTAAACTTTTATGTTGGGAATACTCTCCCAAAGATCGTCGGTTATTCTATGAGGTAGTTTACAGAGATTCTGAAGAAACGGAAATTTTGTACGGTCCAGATGACCCATTACCTGTTGGTAAGTAACAGTTTTACATAGTTCATCTGTATAAATAAATGTCAATATGTGTGCGTGTATCTGTTCGTTATACGTTTCCACATTTCTTGATCAACCAGCACCAAACTTGACACCGTGATACAGGATGACATGAGGAAGGTCATGAGGGGGGGGATTTGAACTTCCATTTAATTTCATATTAATAGAATTCTTGAAAAGAGTATGTCTTTCTTTTCAGTATTGGTAACTTTATGTATTTTTATTGCAATTTTAATGTTTATTATGTTTAAAAATAGAATCACAATTTCATACCCTTAGTTACAAACGAGTGTTTATTTCATCCGTCCAATGGACGGGTACTCCAGCTAGTACTGCATATTGTACGCACGTGACGTCTACATTGTTAGGCTTAGTTAAGTCGGAAATTTTACATTGATCATTGACCAAATTTTCAACAATTGTATTTATGTAGAGCTACGGTTAGAGATCGGTGATAGGTTAAAGCCATATATCAGTTCAGTTTAAAGACGTGTGCTTCATGGTTATACTTAATTATTGTTCATGGTATTTCAATATATTGAGGTACACCTGTTCTAGTTTCAGAAGAACCTGCTGTTCACCTATTACATAGTATTTTAATTTATTGAAATAATGTCAGACCTCCAATATGCTTAAAAGCTATAGGTTAGTGATTTGATATAGCCTAAAAACTTTCAAATGAAATTACAGAGTTATTGGAACACATATTAAGTAAACGTCAACACGTTTGCAGGAATCAACATAATGGTATATTGCCTTGCCAAGAGTTCCGTGTAAAGTTTACTTGATCATATAAATGCCAAGATTTTGGTCGTAGTTTTGAGCTTATTAATTCTTATTACAAAGGGCTAATGGTGTTCATTATTCATCCCACTATCAAAACTGTTTTTTATAATAACCTTGTATACTTATAAAACAAGGTTAACAACCACACGATCGTTTTACTCCAGTTCAACGACAGCCCTATTTTATTGTTTTTGTCAGGGTACATGTAATGTGTTGTATCCATTGTTCTCTGAAATTCGAGCGATTAAAGTTCTGGTAAGGAGCCGGTTTTCTGTAATGAATGGATTCTAATATGTAATCAGCTGTACTTTGCACACAATAGAAGTTCGTTTTTAATCAACTGAAAATCCGGGCGGGCGTTACTTATTCTTTCAGTGATTCAAAACGACTTTGGTGAATCATAAGATAATTCATGTGAAATTTATGAATGAATCGTAAATGGTTTAAGCTTACATGAGTTTTTGCAAAACCACGATAAAGGTTTCGGGAAAGATTATACAATCATAAAACATCAGATTAGTAAATGGAAGGTGGGCTTACTAGTATATTGTTACGTCTCTGGTCATTTGTTAATTTCCCGTATAATTTATTTCGGATGAAACTTTAGCGATACAAGTCCTTTTCTTAAATAAAACTAGTTTATTCTTTCTCAATACAACTTTGCAATACATTAAATTTCCGCAGTCACTTTAACTTAAACACACGCTATAATTCACAACGATTCACGAGCTTTACTTACGGTCACTACCGCGCTTGACTCAATTGTCCGTCTCTATCTCTGCCTGTCTGCAATTATTTATGCTGTCACTTCTTGCCGGTCTTATATATACAAAATAGAGGGCGTCTGGCAAACACCCGAGCCTTCAGGAACCTTCGAGATACTCATTACGTGTTATCAGAGTCACGTGACTTCCGCTGTCGTAACAATATTAATTGTATGATATAAAGAACTATTCGTTAGATCCCAAGGTACATTTCAATAAAAATGTATTTTCATTTTTAAAATAGACTGATTACGTGTATGTCAAATGACCGTTTGAGACCTATGAATTTAGAGACGTCAATTGTTATAATACATAGCTATAGGTAAGAGCAAATAGTTTTCTAAATAGTAGGTGCTCGTCTAATTCAGAGAGAGTTTCTGACCAGCTATTTAATTAACGATATAACCATTGAGAATCTGTCAACAGAGATAACTGAAAGGGAACAATTCTGCCACTAGGAAAAACTGTAGCTATCAGCCACTGAATGTTTGGGTGAAAAAACAAAAACAAAACAATTGGGTAGATTTACAGAAGATCTTATACTATATCCTAAACTGACCAATTACAATAACAGTGGTCAGAAATTGATAACCTATTATAATATCACGCAAAGAACATTACACAAAACTGCCACATGAAGACAAACGACCAGTCGAAAAACTGTTTAACTCAGATGGAAACAAGAAAACACAGCTTCAAGGGCACTTTGCGCGCACGCTCAGTATATCGAATGATTGGAAATTTGTAATATGAATTGAAGAATCGCATTTTACCCATTTCTCTACTTACAGTTGGGTAAAAATATGTAAAAAAACTTGAGTTGTTTTGAGTGTACAAACCACTGTAAAGAGTGTTATAGTGCGGGGATCCAGCGCCCTCGTAGAAGGTGGTGGGTCGTTTTACTCCTCTAGAAGGACAAATCATATCTATAGAGATTACCTGCGCGCTGTTCCCGATCATGTCCACCCCTCATTGCTGCTGGTTTTTCATTCTGATGAACAATGGCTCTTCCAGGTCGATAATACAACAACCCACTGCACAGTATAATCAGAAACTAGTTCAAAAAACAAAACATCTTTCATGGCCAACACAATTCTGGATCTCAAGCCATCTGATCATGATAATCAGCTGTCGACATTTGTAAACCAATTGCAAAACAGATTCCATACCACGCCAAGTGCAGCTCATTAACTCAGGGAAAGTGGCCCAACGTAATATTAGGATGCGGTATTAATAAGGTGGCTGTTCAGTGTACGTGTGACGTCATTACCACTAGTACTCTACAAATAATATGGGTTTAATACTAAGATGAGCTTTTTCTCGAGATATTCACATTCGGTTAGCTGTTACAACATTATCATATTGTATTAATCATATTATCACATTTTGAATAAAATGTATTTCTTGTTAGAAAGAATATGTGTGGCGCTTACTGTATCTTGGTGTTTTTTGTTTTTTTTTCTTAATGAATGACATGTTTCTTTTTTATCTTTTGTAAATCTGACTGTAGTGCTACCTTATTTTGCATCATTTAGTTAAGTTTGGAGGGTTGGTACCTGAAAGTCTTTTTTTTTTATGTTTCAGTACGTTTTCAATGTTAAATTAGCACAATATAATATCATTACCATACAAACTTTTGAACGTAACTAACTTAACGGCTGCTCCGACAGAGCACGTCTTCAGTGTTTTTACTCTTGACTGAAACTTAATAACCTTTTTAGCAAGAGATATTTCCCACTCACAGACAGGAAGTTTAGAAATGTTTCATAATTATCTTTATTTGTATAGTGCGTGAAAAATAACTGGTGTTAAAAATTTCATCTGTCGCACATTGTATGCTACTATACCGCTGATAATTTCTATCGTGCAAACTTCGTCCTTGACATGGATGTACATTTCACATCACCTTTTATTGTTCAATGTAGGTTAGTTCAATTTGATTTCTCGCCCAACCTTGAGTTTTGAAAAGAAAAGTGGGCTGTGGGTCATTATCTGCCAGCGCTTATCACCAACATGTTCACCCATGTGACCACCGGGCATCTTTAAGTTTCACCATTGATGTCACTTTGCTGTTACTTTCATCCTTACAATTCCCTATGAAATATTAACAATGCATTGCATTCGCCTCTGCTGTTTTAACTGAATTATTTTATGACTTAATGTTATCAATAATCTTATATATACATTTCACAGAGTAGTATTTTTACATTGAAACTGGCTATTTGTTTCCAACTTTTTAAAACTAATAAGTAACTTTAGTTGTCTATCAAACACGTACTATTATTAAAATTGTTGTGTGGGCCGGACGTGGCTTAGTAATTAACATGCCACGCTACTAATCCAAAGATCTAATACTCGAGTAAAGATAAAACGCTGAACACGCTTTGCACTTTCACCTATAGGGCAATCTAAATGTTGCATTCAATCCCAATATTCATTTAAGGGATTAAGGTGGCGGGTGTTTGTGGCTGTTCGCCCTCCTTCTGGTCAGCAGTTCTAAATTAAGGATGGCTAAGTCTGAACATTAGGAGTCTCTGTCATGGCCATATAGCCCTATATTACGTAAGATGCCATTCAGGATGAAATTAATAACTATAAAGAGAATTGTTGTATATTGTTAGGTATCTACTTGTTTGTTAATTTCAGGTGGAAATTCTTCCCGAGGAACTTCAGCGATACAAGTCCTTTCTT
>NW_013665779.1:781072-782243 GCF_000517525.1 Limulus polyphemus | reverse complement strand
AGTACACGGTAGTTCCACAATCAGTACGATTCTCGTCACTTTAAACTTAACAACTCTTATAATAAACGCTATAAATCACAGCGATTCACAATCTCGATAATTTCGCTCTCGACGAGTACAAAACACACACTTCATATTATCCGAAAAACCGTAACTACTGTTCGCTTAACTATCATACATTCATCATCGTCCCACTGGCTTTTCTCGCCAGACTTATATACTAACAAAGAGGCTTCGCCAAAATTCGAGAAGCTCTGTCATGCATGCGCTAGCACCATCACGTGACTTCCGCTGTCGTAACACTACCCCTTCCCTAGTATTGTTCGTCCCGAACAATAGCCATTTACATTAAACCAATAAATAATTAACATTAACTTAATTGAATGTACAGAATTTACAAACACACAATTAAAATACAATGTAGTCTCTTAATTTTACAGGACGTTTCTTCCATCGTACTGGTCTCCGTCTTATTGGCTTCTGCTTTACATGGGATTCATCTACTCCATCAGAAAATGTCCCATTATTGGTAGCAGACACATCAGTGGTAGTAACTTCATTAACGGCTTCACTGTTTTCCTTCTCAAAACTGAGTAGAATTTCTTCTTCAACAGTGGCTTTCTCAGGTGACACGTCTTCAGCAGCGTCATTTGTTCTGTTGTTCATTCCGTTCCAACTGAAATGAACTGGACCATGATAATGCCAAAGCCTGTTGGCATGTGCCACCTTTGGCTTACCTCGCCGACCACATTTTATTTGGAAAGTCACGTCTGAGAGACAATCCACTATGTCATATGGGCCTTACCATGGAGATGACAAATTAGTGGACTTTCTTTTTGTCTTCCTGGGATTATACAACCATACCTTGTCTCCTGGTTCAAAGCTGACTTCAGTAGATCTCTTATCATAGCATAGCTTCATGGAATCAGCAGACGTTTTCAAGTTTGAATGCACTTGATGGTGAATATCGTCCATCCTTTCTGATAACATTTTTAAAAACTCTGACACATTTTCAGGCAACTCTTCATAAGGTGAGCATCCTGTTAGCAGATCCACTGGCAACTGAAGTTCCCGACCAAACATCCACTTTGCTGGAGTGTATCCAGTGGTTTCATGCTCTGCTGTCCTATAGGCCATCAACAGTGGAGGAGTAAGACATCCCAGTCATCTT
>NW_013665779.1:778744-780237 GCF_000517525.1 Limulus polyphemus | reverse complement strand
CTATTTCGTATATATAAGACCGGCGAGAAGTGACGGCATGGATATGAATAATTGCAGATTGAAGAGATAGAGACGGACAATTGAGTCAAGCGCGGTAGTAAAGAGCGTGAATCGTTCGTTGTGAATTATAGTGTGCGTGTTTAAGTTAAAGTGACTGGGGAAATTAAGTGTATTGCAAAGTTGAATTGAAAAATAATAAACTAGTTTTGATTAAGAAAGGACTTGTATCGCTGAAGTTTCTCGGAAAGAATTTCTACTGAAAATTAACCAAAGACAAGAGACGTAACATTATACTCTCCTTTGCTTACACTCATGAGTTCTTAGTATTACACTGTAGTAATCACCACATGACACTCTGCACGCGCTCATATAGCACGTGTTTTAAGGACACTTCATTCTTGAGGTTAAACTAGATTATAAGTTCATTCTAAATAAGTATTTATATGAAATAGACTTATTTTAGATTGTTTGAACTTCCATGAAAAAACGACCATTTCAGTTAACTAATGTTGACACAGCAGTAGACATGGCTGTACAATACTTTCAGTATGTAGATTCATTTTCCAATCCAAAAATGACTTATTTTTAGATGTTTGAAAACTGTAACTCGTGGGTTGCGAATTTCGTTGCAACCATTTCAGTTTTCAACAGCCTATTGCATGTTGTTGTTACACGGGTCTCAAAATGACTGCCAACACAGGTCTCAAAATGATTGCAAATAACTGATAATTATGTAGTTTTTGTCGTTTTAACATGTTTTTTAGTTAACATGAGTTTCATAGTTCTTCAATAAGCAACTGAGGTAGTTTTCACCAACGTTTATATTAGGTTACTAGACATACAAGCTTAATTTAACCTTTCAAGACGTATATGAAAGCACAAACATAACTGTGTTTTCGAAAGTGGGGAGAATGGTTGTTCTATTCCCTGCAAGAGTACACCATAAGGTTTAATATTGCTATTGAAATGTGTTGGGAACAACCTTCATTTAATAAAGTAAGTGAGAGATAAATGTTCTTCCTGTCATCTGTGTAAAACTACACTTGTGTGTGAAACCGTACTGCTAGTCGTGGGCGTATTTTTATTATGGCAGTTATGCACGGCAAACAGCTAACTTTATAGCAGTTGCCAAGGGGAGTAATACTAGTTGGTTATGACATATTGGTCCTATCTTGTCGCATTTAAAACGGACTTTTGTGGCAAGACAATAACCAGTCAGGTGAGTGTTTCGTTAGATTTTACTTTTCTTTCAGTGATGAAATATTGGACCAAAAAAGAAGATTTAAGGATAACTTTTAAAACTATTATCAATAACTTATGATCAAAAGTAGCTACCTAAATAGATCAGAAGGAAAAATTAAACTAGTCAATAATGTAGCAATTTAATGTATTAATGTAATTAGAAGAATGCAATCTCATAAAAAAACACAACTTATAATGATTAAATTGGATTGATTTGTCAGATGAGTGTCCTGGCTATTATAGATACTGTT
>NW_013665779.1:764371-778463 GCF_000517525.1 Limulus polyphemus | reverse complement strand
ACTAGATATAGGGTAGGCTGGTATATATAAGAGGGTGACAACGTGACGGGACAATAATGTGTGTGTAGGTAGTGAGTAATTGAACTGCAGTCAGAAGTATTGTTGAAGTTATCGTTCGTTGTTAAAACGTTTGTTATAGAGCGACTGTTGAAAATAAGTGTATCGGTAAAATTATATTCAGAAAGAATAAACCAGTTTTATTAAGTAAGGACTTGTGTCGCTAAAATTTCAGTCGGAACGAAGTTACGAAAAATTAATTAACAAACGGAGACGTAACAATACTTTTTGGCTGTAATCCTAATAATATTTAACGAGATTTGACCAGCTACAGAGATTTAGGTTAGTCCTAACTAAGTCCATATTATAAATGAACAATGCAAAACAATTCTTATAAAAATAATAATAGGTATAATAAAAAAATGCACGCAATTACGCAATTATATAGTTATAGCGCACCTGCAGTTGCTTAAGCTATATTTCATGCAAAACTGCTTTCAGATTTATTCTCACAGCACCCATTTTTTACTAATTTTCCGGGGGGGGGGGTATGATCTCAGACCCCTGTAGCATTAGCATGCTTTGGATAATATATGTTGGCTTTTGATCTCACAAATTAGAACCCTCCTTTCAAACATTCTGTGTACGGGCATGAAATGAAACAAATCAATATGATAAACATAAGCATATTATATTTATTGCAAATAAACATAAGCATGCTATATATATATATTACACATTTTAATGAAACTAAAACTTTAATGAAAACTGGAATATAAACTTGCTTTCTCGGAATATAAAAATATTATGTTGTGATGTAAAACGTTAAATGGTGGACTAACTAATATTATTTTATCTGTAAAATACGAAATATTGAAGAATGAAGAGATTAAAGTTCGATTGAGTTTAAATCAGTTAAGTTTACAAATCAATACGTTAAGTCAATTCTGTTATTTTTGATATTTGATTTTGCAACCATAATTTGAAAAAATACGTTTGTATAAATACACAATGGTAGAAAATTTAAACTAATTTTGTGGAGAAAAAGCAGAGTTTGATATCGTTATGTATAACCACATAAATTATAGGAAATGTATAAAGTGAAGAATTTATGGAAAAAAAGGATTTTAACACAATTTTGTTTTAACAAACAGACTAGTAAACAAGCTAAGTATCTGGTTCTAAAATGATCAGCTATTTCTTGAATATTGACCCCTAACGATATGATAAAACACTACAGATATAGTAGGTGTGTTATTATTACCAACAGATTTTCTTTGTATACTGGGCCCGGCACGGTCAGGTGTTTAGGGCGTTCGACTCGCAATCACACCAAACATGCTCGCCCTTTCAGCCGTGGAGGCGTTATAATGTGACGGTCAATCCCACTATTCGTTGGTGAAAGAGTAGCCCAAGAGTTGGCGGTGGGTGGTGATGACTAGCTGCCTTCTCTCTAGTCTTACACTGCTAAATTGGGGACGGCTAGCGCAGATAGCTCTCGTGTAGCTTTGCGCGAAATTCATAACAAACAAACAATTTGTATACTCTGACTTTTTTCTCCACAAGTGTTCAAAAATTAACATGAAAATAAGAGACACAGGCGAAAATACATATATACCTTCCACAGTATTTTCTCAGCTTCGTGTGCGTGTGTCACTTTGCTTTTGTAGAAAGGATGTACGCATGCGCGTGTAATTTACGAAAAAAATTAATCTATCTATCTTTACAAAAATCATATTCAGGTAAGAAAGATACGGTCGTTTACTAACGTGCTTTTCATAAAGTCACGTGTGTTTGAGAAAAGCTCGGGACTTCCGATTGCTAACTGGTTTCATACATCATCAGTAGCTACAGTTAAGATAAGTAATTAGTGTGTACCTTTGACGTGATTAAGCAAATGTACGAGTTTAATATTTAAAAATATGAAAATACGTTAATTAAAAGAATATGAATTTTATATGCCTTTTTTAATCCTAACGTCTTATTGAAGTTGTATACAGATAAAGTTAAAAAACTTGCATAGATTATGGAAGTTTCTTTTATACATTTCTATTTGTACTGATTATAGATTGTAGTCTGAAACACGAAGTCTATTATCCTGTCCCTTTGATGTTTAATTTGTTTTATTAATATGCTGTAAAATAGCACGTCAAACCCGATAAACAAGAACGAACTGAATTATCGCCAATAGATGGCGCAACACATTACTTTTTACGATGTGTAACATCGTCATTGGTTTTATTAAATAAATAAGTTATGATTACATGTTTAAACATAGAAAAAATTCACTTATGTTTTACTTAACATATGTTTACATAAGACAGGTTTATAAGAGCAATAAATATTTTAATATTCATATTTGTTTGTCTTATGATCAATATATCCAAAGCTTGTAGGAGTGCGTCTTGCTTTAGTCGTTGTATTAACTGTTTGTGAAAGCCACAGTCGAAAATCTGCTGAAGTAATTAAAGAATTAAAGAAATTTTGCTACGTCCCTATCCTCCAGCCTTTGACACTTACCTATGTAACTGCTATCGACCGCGCCCCCCAGTGGCACAGCGGTATGTCTGCGGACTTACAACGCTAGAAACTGGGTTTCGATACCCGTGGTGGGCAGAGCACAGATAGCCCTTGTGTAGCTTTGTGCATAATTGAAAACAAACAAACAAACAAACAAACCTATCGACCGCAAAAGAAAACGTGATAGTGCAAGAGAGCATTTCAAGACATTTCCCATAATGCTTGAAATGAACAATAATTATCTTCAGCCCTGCTCATCTTCCTTTAAACTTTGATACATCTTAAAACTGTCAGTTACTTATGTGCGTTAGCTAGGAAATCTTAAATATTTTTATGGTCAATTTTCATAAATTAAACACGAGACCAACATGGTTTCTTACTTTGAAATCCGCACCAAAGTTTCTTCCATAGAATAACCTATAGTCAAAAGCCGATACGTGATGATTTGTTTATATTATGTTATGAAATATAACACTGGATCTAATATTCTTAAAACTTTCCTAATAACGCTGTTCTTTCTTGATTATTTGTTTGCTTGTGAAGCTTGGTTTGTGGTTGTGGAACTGGTTTGGTTGGAGCATATTTAGTTAGTGCTATTGTAAGGACTTTATCTATTTATCTATTTGTACCACAGTTTATACTGTACTAGCTTATAGCGTTCAGACAAACAAACGCACTAAGCTTTACACGTTTAATTTAAAATTATTTATAGAATATACGATTTAAAAACAAAAAGCGTAACACAATGTGTTTTCATGTACACGATTAAAATTATACAAAATCCAGTTAGGCCAGATATGTTTGTCAGTAGCTAAATGCATGATGGTTTGTAAAGGAAAGTTTAAACAGGGTCAGTACACCGGAAACATTCTGGGGGTTCACAAAACAAGATAGTTTTCAAAAGAACTGGAGCATTTAAAAGAATAGTTATCTCTAAATAAATACCTTAATTCGAAGAATATCGCATGTAGATATTTAGGATAAACGTTATTTATTCGTTGGAGAACAAACATTTGAACAGTTACTAAGTAGGAAGATTAAATCTATTTATAGTTCATACAGAAAATGGGTTACTTTTGGGTCAAAAGATTCACAAGAACACCACCTTAATCACTAAGGACGGTAATACTTAATATGTAGGGATGGGCCGGGAAAACAATGGCCCCCGCATATTATGTATTGCTCATCGTAGTCTCAAACCTTTTTTTATAACAATCTAAGATACTTTTATAAACACCTAACTTAAATTTTCGAGGTTTTCAAAGCTATTAAAACCTTCAGTTTAGCCAAACAATATCGCTAAAGTAGGGAACCGGCGGAGTAGCGTAACAGTCAAATGTTCTACTGATTATTCTAATTCTGGCGTAAGAAGGGCTAGCTCACCAATGTTTGAAGTTGTTGTGATTATTTATACACCAAAAAATGATGTATTTTAACTTGGGGAGTTCAGAAGCAGTATAGCGTTTCACTAACTTCAACACATGATGTCCATCAAGACAACTCATCACACCAGGCTAATACTGCTGCCTTCATAGCGAGCACCATTCATTACAAAATATTCACTGGTGTTGTTTAAAAAAAGAGGGGAAACAAGCAATAATTTTTTTTTAAAAAATAAGGACGATGTAGGGATGGCAATGCTAAAAAGTATGGAAACAAGGTATGGATGAATCCAAAATCCCTACATAAGTAGCCACTAAGCCAATGTTACAAGCTTATGGAAATTAGCCACTGTAAGATTTTATAGCATTATTCAGTTTAAATGCTTTTATTCAAACCTGAATTCATGCAAATGAAAAAAATTCAACATTTAGATGTAGATAAAAGTTTTTCTTGGAAAGATATGGCTACTTATGTAGGGATTTTTGTATGATTTTGTGTATTCTTCCCTACCTTGTTTCTGTACTTTTTGGCTTTGCCATCCCTACTTCATACTTAATTTTTTCAAATGTGTTTTTATTCCTTGCTCATAAACTTACTCTGATGCGATAAATAAAATACTTCTTTAGTAAAATCATTGATATTCGTAAAAAAATCCAACATACGAGGCTATTTTGCTCTCAAACAAGGCCGATAATGTTTTATATCTAGTTACTATGTTGCCTAGTGATGACATAAATACTCTGATTTCCATAAAAAATAAAGCATTTTCTATATAATAAAATACTCATATTTAGGAAGAGTTAGAAAATCTTTATCAACACGATATACATCATACCTAGCGTGATTGGCTTGTTAATAAAGTGTCAAGTAAGAGTAATAGGAATGTTTTGACTGTGCATTGTATCATGATTGTAGTAACTGTGATCGAAGGTATAGATACTACAGTAAATACGTTATATGTTTAAGAATCAGCCAATGAAACGTTATAATATATGATTACAAAAATACTATAAAATGCTAGCCATGATGAGCAAGAAAGGATAAATGGTACCCTGGTTACCGAATGAATCCAACTTAATCTGTCCATAATCTAGTCCATGAGTTTTACAATTAAACTACGTCACATTTCGAGAAACGTAAAGGTGATGGTGTTACTTACGTACCAGTTGTCAAGGGCCAATAGCAAAAGATAAATTAGGACCCGTTTTTATTGATATTTAACTTTTGATCAATCAGCATTGTGGCTGGGTTTAACTTAAGTAATATGTATACATCCTTCTCAATAAATCACGTTTACATACACCTGTGCAGGCCGTGTGATGAGGGAAGGAAGCCCGGAAGTAAGGTAAAAAACAAAACAAGAAACAACAACTTTATTCACGGACCTGTAGCTGTGAGTGTTACGGTGGTACGTATACTACTGATATGTACTTTAGAGTGTTATTTGTAAGGCATGGGCATAGATCACTATGAACTCAGAAATGAATGCAGTTTTAGCTTCAGGTTAACTAAAACTCACAAGTCTTTAGTATTATTTCAAGATCGTACCTGATACATAAGCGTCATAGTAAAACCCTTGCCTTTTAGGCGTTGTTACTTCATATCATTATTTTAAATCGTTGTGTCGGTTGTTAAATAAATTAAATCAGTACTTGTGCAAACACGTATATACAATTAAAAAGCGTACAGCGTTAAATAATTGCACAATAAAATTTATTAAAACTAGGTACCAGCTCTATAAAGACTCTACATGTTTGGGTGTTCTACGCCACTATACTCAGGTGTATATGTGTCAGTTATTGCTGGATATAAGGGAGCCGAATCTACAATGTTTCACATAATTGACTACTAAAGTGATAAGGGCGCGGGTTGGCCTTGTGGTATAGCTCTGAGTTTTGGAGCTTGCGAGACAAATTCAAATCCACTCTATACCACAAAATATTCCCCTCATTAAGGTGTGGAGGTGTTATGAGAGTGACAGTCAATTCTTTAGCGTGGATGATAGGTGGTAGGATGTTGCTGACTGGTTGTCATCCCTTTGGTCAGTAGCAGTGGCATAACTACAAAACATGCCCCCCCCTACATTTATTCCCCTTGTCGGCAATTCTTAAGTTTGTCAGGCCCTTCGGATCCCCTTTTGACCCCTCGCCGTAAGTGAGGGGCCATACTTACACCACTGGTCAGTAGTTCAAAATTAGGAACGGCGGCAGATAGCCTTAATAGCTTTGTCATAAATACAAAATACAAATAAGATGAAATATTGTTTACAGAGCAACGAAATAACAAACAACGGAGAACTGGGTGAGAATCTAGATAAATATAACAGTACTGTTTGTTGTATGTACATGTAACTACTTCCGAGAGTGTGGATGGATCTTCACCAAAATTGGTATGGAGGTTCATTATGTCTATGGGGAGATACATACAAATTTTCAGTTTTGAATTTTGCTTCTTGCGGTTTTTATGGTCGTTTTTACCACTACTTCGCCACCTGTTGATGGATCTTCATCAAATTTGGCATGAAGGTTTGTTGGGTCCATGGGGAGACATTTGCAAATTTGCGGTTTCACGTTTTGTGTTTTGCTGGTTTTTTGGGGGTGTTTTTGCGTTTTTTACGATTACATATAAGGGAAGCAATTTTCCATGTCCTACGATAACCTTTCATTAATCATGAATTTACATAACTTCCGTCCAGCTAGTAAGAAAATATATTAATAAATGTATATTATCAACAGTTAGAAATATAGGAATAATCAGGGTTGAATATCAGAGTATGTAAATTCATAAATGACAACGATGCTCACTCGCAACGATACTATGTTCTTCACAGAATAAGAATAGGTATGTATTCACATTACAGGGTCTTTTTTTCAGGAACAGAATCTTCTTGTAAATTTTATATAAGTACTATAAAACATTACATAAATATTATTATTGCTATGAGAATATAGTCAGCCACAAAATAATTTTGTTGATGTAAAGGCAGTTGTCACAGTTACTTGAATGGGAATTCAAAGTTTACTGTTAAGCATTATAAGAAATTCTCAGGCGTGACACTTGGCAGATGACCCCGAGACCATAAACAAGAATTGTGAAACATTGCTCCTACAGAAAGACAAACATATATACAGAAGCGAACACGTTTATATAGTGGCTTAACTTGGCCAGAATTCAACAATAAGTTGTAAAGTGAAGGCTGGAGAAGCTCTGTTTATACTGGTGAGCAGGAGGAAAGTATAGGCGACGATCCCCACTGATGAGCTTGTTCGCTTGACTGCTTACACAGGAAATCCTCACACGGTTTGCCGTCTTTGTAGCAGCTGGTAAGACGGCATCAGTTGGTGCGTAATGTCTGGGATATTGTGAGTAGACTTGGTTATCTGTCTTAGCCTTCAACAATCTGGAACAGCGCTCTTCTCACGCTAGCTGTACATCTAACGGAGTGTGGTGAAATACCGTAGTGCCGTCTTTGTTATGTAGAAAGGAATGGTATAACTGTGTAGAGATTATTCAAAAAATTTTGGAACCTTCCTTGATATAAATACTTGTGTTTTGTTACAGTTTAATATAATAATATTGCAATATCAAACTATCGATGGTAACTTTATAATTCGTTGAATCACATCTTGATAATTTTGCTATTATATTTTGTACATTAGCAAAATAACAGTGTGCTAATTTCCTTTTGAAAACTTGAGGTGTGAATCAGTGCTCATTTTTTATTTGTCTTCCCTTACCAAATTTTCTGTGTGATTGAAACCGAACGATAACTTTATAATTTATACCGGACGTTTTCGTGGATGGAGGAAAATACTCAGAAATCACTGGACAAATGTACTGTTGAGAGTTTTTTTACATAAAGCTCAAAACGCGTCCGAAAAAAACTAAGAATAAAAATAAAAATAATATTTCTCTTCTGAACGAGATTTTACATCTCTAACCAATGCCATTGTGTAGTGGCTTGCTTATCAATCGTCATCTACGAAAAAATGGAGGTTTGTGTTGGTGATGAGAGTCCAAACACTGTGATTCTCTCTCGTTCTCATTGTATTTATTGGCTAATTATTTTAAGCAGTAATTGTTAGATGTAGTGGTTTTATTTTTTTATGCTTTTCTTCAGACATTTTGAGGTACATCTGTACTTACTTTAACTATTACTAGTTTAATATTATGATAATACTTTGGTTAATTTATCTTATTTTCACGTGTAAGATAGATTTTTGTGAATGTAAGGCTATAGTTACCCAACTTTGTGTGTCATAATTCTTGAAACTGTTGTAAGTTCGTCGTGCCATAAGTTTGATAAAATCAGATATTTATTACGAATTACTACATATGTCCATACTCCCATTGTATTAAATATATGTGAAATAAACATTATTTTCTCATCAGGATGGCAAGAAGAAGATGATATAATTGTAATGCAACTGTCACAGATGTTCAAGACGTTTAATTGCTATGACAACAATATACGGAAATTTACTAACTTTTAACAAGTTTAACCTACTCGAAATTTAATCTGATACCAAGGGCATATCTGGTAGACATTGTCCAAGTTCCTATAGGTTGTTGTTCTTACATTCTGGTTTTGATAATATCAATTGCTGTTTCTCATTCTTTATGCTAACATATAGGTCTATTATTATTTGGAATAAAGAATTTTATTACATTTTCGTTTTCTAATAGAAAAACTGTTTGTTTTATAGAAGGTGTAGAAATTGTTTAAAGACTATCAAATTGACAGAGATTTATTGTGCTTTTAAGGATTTCAAATTATCTGATAAAAGACAATGTTTCAAGAAACATGAAAAACCTCAAAATTCTGAAGTTTTTCCTATTCTTTCAAACTATGTCTCTTTTGTTATTTATTAGTTCTTTAGAGAATAATGATTTAATGAAAGGTTACCAAGGAAATCTTGGCAATCATATTTGATGCAAATAAAAACATATCATTAATTAGCTTCAAAGAGAAGTGACAAACTTGTGAACCTCTTTATACAAATAACTTTCATTTTCAAATATATATATCTGTTTTTTGATTTGTTTTAATATTAGTATCAAAGTAACAAAACTTATGTCTTAGATATTATCAATAAAAGATTCTTCTCTTTCCTCTTTGTATGCCACTTCAAGTTTCCTCACAATGTTACTTTTGACATAATAACAGTTTGAAATTGTTGCCTGTGCACCTGTAGTCACATGATCTACAAGATCCTGATTGAAAAATGCATTAGTTTGGTTACATGGTGTACAAGATCCTGCTTAAACATGCTTTAGTTTGGTCACATGATCTACAAATCCTGCCTGAAAAATGCATTAGTTTGGTCACATGATCTACAAGGTTATGTCTGAAAAATGCATTAGTTTGGTCACTTGATCTACAAGATCCTGTCTGAAAAATGCATTAGTTTGGTCACATGATCTACAAGGTTATGTCTGAAAAATGCATTAGTTTGGTCACTTGATCTACAAGATCCTGTATGAAAAATGCATTAGTTTGGTCACTTGATCTACAAGATCCTGTATGAAAAATGCATTAGTTTGGTCACTTGATCTACAAGATCCTGCCTGAAAAATGCATTAGTTTGGGCACAAGGTCTACAAGATCTTGCTTGAAAAATGCATTAGTTTGGGCACATGGTGTACAAGATCCTGCTTGAAAAATGCATTAGTTTGGGCACATGGTGTACAAGATCCTGCTTGAAAAATACATTAGTTTTGTCACATAACCTATAAGATTCTGTTTGAAAATTGCATTAGTTTGGTCACATGATCCACAATATTTTGCCTGTAAAATTCAATAGTTTATTCACATCGTTTACAAGACCTGCTCTGTGAAGAATTAGTTTGGTCACATGCTAGATGATCCTTCTGTAAAATGCATTGATATGGGCATATGATCTATAAGATACCTCTGTAAAATACATTACCTTGGTTCTGTGTAAAATAAATTATATCTCATGGATGTAGAAAACCTTAATAAACTGTATTTTGCAATTTTATTCATTTTTATAGTTCAAGTTTTGTGTATTTTACTTCATATCAATCTTGATTGACTTGTTGATAGTAAGTTTATTTTATTGTATTTATATTTTTATTAATAATTAAATCAGACTTATCTTAAGTTTTAATTTATGAAAATTTATAATTCAGTATCTAAATAAGTAGTCATTTGTTTTCTCTTGTATGATTCATTGGTCAAGCTTAGCATAAAGAAGAAAAACAAAGAAAATAGATCAAGTCCTTTTTTTCATAATAGCAATGTTAAAACTAATTTAGCCAAGTTCCACAAACATGAAGTAAAACAGAAAAAGAGAAAATGATACTTAAAAGCTTATTTTGATGAAGAGATGAAATGTCTGTAGGATGCTCTATCTTGCATAATTCATGTGAGATATATGTTCTGTTAATATTAAAACAATGTTTTTTTTCCTTTACAGGTTACTTAACTAAGGATCTTCGTCAGTACCTGAATACTCATTTTCAGAAAGGATCTGAAAACCATCATTTCCAGAATGCCATCAAAGACAACCTCCATCCATTACAATGTGTGTTTTTTATTTTTTACAAAAAGTTGATTTGGTTTATGTTAGATTTAAAAAAATAACTTATTGGTGTTCTTCATCCTTTGTGTTAGACAGTGTTAAATATTTTGTCAGATATTTTATTCAAATACTATTAGTGAGATTACTGCATGGTGTTTCATATTGAACTTTAGAAATCACTTGTGTAGTTTATGGTTTTTAAAACTGACTTTTATCATTTAAATTGCCCCCAGTGGCAAAGTATGTCAGCGGACTTATACCAACAGAAACCAGATTTTGATACTTATAGTGAGCAGAGCAGAGATAGCCCATTGTGTAGCTTTGTGCTTAACTACAAACAAACATCATATATAAGCATCTAGAATGAAATGCTGATTAAAACATTTTTATTTAAGCAAGTCTTATTGCTTTCTCTGATTTTTAAAATAATATCTCATTAAACTTACTAACATAAATCACATTTTAATAGTGTTGTTTCATGACTGGTACTTTCAGCCTAAGAAAAATGATCAGAAACAGAGGTAACACTATTCAAAAAGATTCAGGTTCAGACTTGACTTTTTTGACAGAACAATCTGACTAGGTTTTGTTGTTGCCCTTATTCATTTCATCAGCTCTATTTACAAGGTAATCATCTCTTTATGAGTGTGTTAAAAATTCTACTCTGAAAAATTTGAGCATCTCAACTTCAATGTGCTGTGTTTTAACTCATTAGCTAGTTGTGAAAATGTGACATAAGTTGCAATTAATTTCATGTTTATCAAACGTAGGTATTATAAATCTGAAATAATACTCATTGTTTATCACTAGGCAAGAAGGAATTCTCAACATTAAACTTTGGTCATTTTACAAGTGATATGCAGTGCATGTCTTAAACAGATCAAATTTTAATAATGACAAAGTTTCTTAGAGAAAATGCAAAAAATATTCAGTCAAAAAAAAAAACAAAGCTATTTTATGTAGGAATTGAAGGATAAAATTTAAGCTAATAGTGAATTAGAAAGCTTGTTATTCAGTTTTTTTCCAGTATTAGAAAACAATCTAGTTTACCTCAAAGTAAAAGTATTAGGCAAACTAAAAGAGTAAAAAGTAGCAGAAAGAAGAAAAAATATGAAGGTTAAAAGGTAAAAGAGTGTCCTTCATGTTTTTATAATTAAAAAACAATGCTTTTTTTTGTCAGACAATCATTATGACACTACCAACTCCATGAGAGAGAGTTCCATGTCTATGCTACAGCAAACCAGTTCCATTGGAAATGTTGATAGTGTTGTTCTTCCTGATACTCAACCATTTTCTGAAGGCAAGGAACAACAACATTCTTTGAATGCAGAAACAACAGCAGCTAAAAATACAGACCCCACAGAATTTGATCTGTTGTCTAATCACAATAGTGCCAGGTTTGGTTGTTTTTCTTTTGGAACTGTTATAAGAATGATATTTTTTGCATCCTTTTCTTTCACTTTGTTGCATAGCTCTTCTGTTCTTTATCATACTCCATTACAGATATGACATATGGAGTAAGGCAAAAGTTAGTTGCTTCAGTTTACATTATTATATAGTGTATTAATGTTACTATAGTTTTCTTCTTTTTTTGTACTTTTCCTACCTAGCACAAAAAGTTAAATAACCAAATTTTAAATGATCTACTGCAGTTGAACATAATCAAGTAAGAAATGAAATTATAATTAATAACTTATATTTAGGTGGTAACTAACTTTTGCCTCATTCTGTTTAATGAAAAGATATTAATAATAGTTATATCTTAAAACTATTTGTAGATAAATTGAGAAGTTTAGGAAATTGTCATAATAATATTATTGAAGAAGGTTAGTAATGTACATAATTTTTTAAAATATAATATTGGGTTCTGTTTCTTTTAAAACATAATTTAAAGAGTATATATACATATATATATATATATATATTTATTTTTTTTACTTTAAAGTTTATATTCTACTTTCAGAAGAGATTAAATATTTGGATTGGGCCCAAAAGTGTGGAACAGTTAATAAAAATATGCTATTTCATTTTATTTAAATTAGCTTTTGAAGTAAATGATAAAGTATTTTTTGAATTTTTTTTTTGGGGGGGGGGGGGAGAGAAAATAGTGAAAATATAGCTCAGTATAGCTCAATCTGTCAATAATCTTGTTTTAATAGGCCTTCCACACCCCAGTCTTTGAGAAATTGTTACAAGAATTTACAAGACATGGAGCAGTCAGATTCTTTAACTAATCTTGGTTCTCTACCTGAAAATTGGGAGATAGCCTATACAGAATTTGGAGAAGTCTATTTCATTGAGTAAGTTGTTTTATTCAAATGACAAAACAGACAGAGTATTTTGCTCAACAATTAGAAAGTGTTTCAGATGAGTTGTTTGCTTAATGTTTAGCACTCTTAGCTAAAGGATATTTTGATGAAAACTAAAATATTTTTGTTACAAATTTCTGATGGTGTGATAGTTAGTGTATGATAGCACATGTTTAGTTTGAAATGCAGAAACTTTACTACTTGATAATATTTTGTATTATTTTGACAAAACTAAAGTAAAGAAAGTATTTTGTACTTTAAGTAATTAATATATTATATATTAAGTTTCTTATGGGAGAGAGTGCCTCACTTTTTATGTCTTAATAAAAGTATATATATGCATCAAACTTTACGAACCTTCATCAACATCAACATTTTGATTTGATTAGAACAGTTTTCAGTGTACAAGATTTGTCTAAGTGTATGTTTTAGCTTGTCTGAACTGTCACCTGCTTCATTGTCCATATACAGTTATGTTCTGACCACTCTGTATTTTGTTATTTTATTTATTTTTCTGTGGGTTTATTTTCTGTTTATGGTCACAATCATTTGTTTTACAGTCATAACCATGGCACATCTCAGTGGCTAGATCCGCGATTAACTAGAATTCAAAAGAAGGCCATTCAGGAATGTCACGAAGATGGTAAGTCATGTTTATAGGTGATTTAAACAATACACGCAGTGCAAGTGTAAATAAATCCAGTAAACATTGTGATCTTGAAGCCAATCAATTAACTTACAAGTCAGAAAGAAGTTTTTTTTAGTAATACAAGATTGTAGCTAAATATAACTAGTTCATATTAGAGTATTTATGTAATTTACTTGCATATAACTGTACTCTAAAAAATGCTAGACTGGAGTTATGATTTTAATGACTTAATATCTTCAAGTATTGTTGTAAACACGTAAGTATGATTCTACTGGCACAATTTTAATTATGATGGTTATTCATTAAATGCAAACATCAATATATATGGAAGAATATTTGTATAGAGTTTCTAAATAAATAATTTGTTTACAGATGTTTCTGTGTGTTTTGTAAAAAGATTTTATTGGGCACTTCAGTATTTTTTTTAATTATTTGTTTGAAAGCAAACTATTGGTATATTTTTGCATCAGCTGAACAAAATAATTTAAATATGTGATGTGCTAAAATAGGTATGCAAAATTTGGAGTCAGTCACAGTATATTTGTTTGAAAAAATAAATTCATAGAATATGCAAGAAATTATTAAATCCTAAAACTAAATTATCTTAATGTAAAAACCAATAAAAATTTGACACGTAGAGATTGTAATGTGTTAAATGTTAAAGTTTGTTTGTTTGTTTTGGAATTTCG
>NW_013665779.1:759424-764027 GCF_000517525.1 Limulus polyphemus | reverse complement strand
CTCCCACAGCTGAAAGGGCGAGCATGTTTGGTGGGATGCGGATTCGAACCCGCGACCCTCAGATTGTGAGTCGAGCGCCTTATCCACCTGGCCATGCCGGGCCAAATGTTAAAGTTATTTGTAACTTGAGATGTTAGCCTTTTGTTGAGTCATCAGTAGTATCTCATTAAAATAGACAGCATTGATAAAAAGCTAAAATGAGATGGAAAACACAAACTTATAAGATTATCATAATATGCTAGATTCTGAAATTGAACATTTTTTTAATGTTTAGAAATTGATTTTATACTGCATGTGTTTGTGACTATTCTCTGGGAATTTTTAAGAAGGTACCACACTTTATCTCACTGAGGTTGGAATCATATTTACATCAGTTTTAGTTTATATGTAGGTGTTAGAAACTCTTGAGCTTAGGGAAGACTTTTCAGGAAACATCTATATATATTCCTCGTACATATATATAAAATAACAAGTAATCTCTCAGTCAATTAGATTGTTTTGTCTTACAGAACTTCCTTATGGATGGGAGAAAATAAATGACCCTCACTATGGAACATATTTTATAGAGTAAGTAGAATCAATCAATTAAATATGTACAAGAAAAGCTGAACTATGATTCTTTGTATGTGACTTGATAGATTTTCAACCGTGTTGAGTTAAAAGTCTCACAACATGTAATATAAGAACACTTTCTGTAACAAATAAAGTATAGGAAATCAGTAATAACAGTCTATAATACTTGTGTAAACTTCAAATTCTAGGCAAGCTGAAACTAAGAAACTATCAGAATAATTAAGTGTTTACTAATAGTTCATCTTAGGCCACTGGTGATCTAACAAAATTCAGCCATTTTTTTATTTGTACAGCTACAACATCATTTTTTGTTCCTGCTGAGCATTAGCACAGTTCTTTAATGTGATGTGTTTAGGGGTGAAATTCTGCCAATAATTCACTGGTACTAGTACCAGGACTTATTTGAGCTACTTTGTCATTTTTTATGTTTACACATGGATTTTTTTCTGATTTTTAAAAACAGGTCCAGTTCACCCAGTTGAGTACTTCTACTTTTATTTTTGAAAATTTTACTTCTGGATGTGACATAATCGAAAACCATAGCTAAAATTTCTTAGAAAAGTAATGATGTCTTGGAAATTATTCATTAATATCAAAAATGAGCACTTGTACATGTAATAATTTATTGTTTTTTCTAAGTTCATCTGTTATATAAAATAAGAGCAAAATATTTAAATAGTAAAAAGCTTCATTTAATAATTTGTACATAATTTACTGTGAGTTTTGCAGTTTTTACTCATGAAGTTTCCTTGTCGTACATCTCTATAAAATATAAGTTGTTGTCTCACAGTTCTTCAAATTTTATTTTAATTGATGCAAATACTCCTTCTGCAGTGATAACCTATATTTATTGATAAGATATTTAATGTATCTATTATCACATTTATTTATTGATTAGGCTTTTATCCTTATGATTTAACATATGTTCTAGAAAAATTTTTTCTTCTATTTTCTTACATATATTGGTGCTTTGTGTTTTTCCAGTCATGTAAATAGAAGGACACAGTATGAAAATCCAGTATTACATGCAAAGTATGGAATAAATGATGGTCAGTATCATATGATCCTTAAGAATTTAAAATAGTCTATTTAATAATGAAAATCTTTTGCAGCATATTATTTATGTAACAGCTCTCTCATTTTTAATACATGTGTGACATGACGATTATTCACCAAAGACAAGTTCTCAAGAATTACAATGAAATCCATTTGAAATGTTTGATAGGGATTTTATTGTTTATGTATAATATTATGATATTTTGTTTCCAAAATATTTTTTTATATTAGAAATCTTTACAAGGTGTAATAATGAAAATCGAGATTATCTGCATGGGATTTGAGTCTGATAGTTCAGTTGGCATTGGTCTCAGAACATTACTTTTTTTTTATTCAAGCCTTGGTCAGAGTAGATTATTTAGTGTCCTGACTCATTATATTGGTACCAATCTAGTAGTCACCTGAGGGTCATTTGAGCTGAGTAGGTTGTGAGTCAAACCATCTGTATACATGCTTGGCTCAGCAACTGGTCTGGTGTGATTGTGTTACCTGCCTGGAAGTTCTATTTTTTATGTTGGCAGTTTAATGGTTTTGGATTGGACTGTGGATTTAAGGACAGCTCTTGTTTGAGTGGGGGATTCTGTAATGCTCAAGAAAGAATTATCAACTTCAGATTTGATTTCCATTAGTTCAATTCTTGACATCCTGGTTTGCTAAAAAAGTTGCAATGAAGTTTCTTTATAAGAATTAGATATATAATTTAATCTTGTTCCTTTTCACAGAAAATTTTTGATACTGTATTCATTTTTTATTTATAAACTGCTCATGTGAAGAGTGAGTACAGTAATAGAGTCTAACAGATTAAAACAAAATGCTGCTACAACCAGAGTTGAACAAAAAAAAGTACTTATTAAACTCTAACAACCACAGAAATCCCCAAAAAATTTTCAAACAGTTGGAATAAAAATTTTATCACTTACAAAAAACAACAGTTAATAAGTGTGTGCCTGGCCAGGACTTGATACAAACATTAATAAACAATATAACATAAATATCAATGTTGTTAATTTCAATAAATAAAGAAATTAGGAAAAAGAACCAGAAGAATAAAAAAACCTAATTCCAAAAAAACACAATATTCCAAAATTAAATCACTTCAAGATTAATAACACTATGGAGTGACAATCAGCAATAATTCATTTTAACTATATATCGTAAATTAACTTATTTAAACTCAGGGCAGGATTTTTATTTAGTGGTTAGACCATGAGTTTACATCTCATGTATTTAGTTAATTTACATAATCTTTCAGTCTCTAAACAAGGCATATTTCATAGTAATCTGACACATTGTTGCTTCATGTACAATTCTATTGCTAAATTAACAATGTTAATAAATTAATATATTAACAATAATAAATTTCCTAAAATTAGTGATGAATAAATTAAAAATGTGCAGTCAACCCAATGCCTTGGATTATAGCATAAAAGCAGTATGTTTGTCTAGTGGGCCATATACAACCATAATTTGCCATTCTATGTGTTATTTCAACAAGGTAAATTGCATTGCCTTTGTTTTCAAGCAAAAGAGATTGACTGCAATGCATTGTTGGTAAAAATGTTTGGATTTTGATGGAATGTGTGCATCTAGAACAATAGAGCGCCCAGGTTTGCTATGTATCCATGAGGATTTTTTCAGCTGGATGCCACCATTCCTTGTCATTTTACTGAGCACCAAAAAGACCACTACTGAAATGTGCAGTTTTTGACAGTTGTCATTTCTATAAGCAGTGTCAAAGGGAGGATATTCAATTCAATTGAAATAAATATCTTTGACATGGTACAATAAAATCATGTATGTATTTAATACTGACATGAAAAAAAAAACTGAACAACAAGAAATATACACTCAAACACTCTTCAGGTGTTTTTTCTGTTCATGTTCCTATCTTCAAAATATTTGTTTCAATCAGTCAACAGAGGAAGTCCCATTTTTTGCGTGAAATTCCCTCACAAAAAGAAACATTTTTGTTCATAATAAGTATTTTCTCAGATTGACTGTTCAGTACATATGAAGACTGACTGATCAATGTTGATATCGATATGAAATTTCAGGAATTTCCAAAATTGGAAAATTTCACAATAATGTATTCTCGAAAAGAAGCAATTTGATATATAATTTTTTTTCCCATGATTAACCATTCAGGAGATACAAAGTATGATGAACAGACATTTGGTTATTATATATATAGATATGTATGTATCAGTTTAATACACCTAATATGCAAATACTTCTATTACATCTTCTGTTTTTCATATTCACAGGCTAAGCCCAAGCATAATCTAAACAGTACTGGGTTCAAACTTTACTTTCACTACCATTAGTGCATTTAGTATACTAACTTTAAATTCCAAAGTTGAATTCAAGCACTGTAAAAAATATGCTGTGTTCAACTTTTACCACCACTACTGTTAGGGCCTTTAGTCTTCTAATTTTTAGGTTCTTAAGTTGAACAAAAAACACTATAAAAAAAGTGCTTATTTCAACCTTTACTACCACTACTATTAATTCCCAGGGGCAGAGTCAGCTTCTTCCTAGCTAGGGAGCTGATGTGAACAAGACAAAAAATTAGGGCTCAGCATGGCCAGGTGGTTAGGGCGTTTGATTCACAATCTGAGGGTTGCGTGTTCAAATTCCCATCCTACCAAACATGCTTGCCCTTTCAGCCATGGGGGCATTATAATGTGATGGTCGATTCCACTATTTATTGGTAAAAGAGTTGCCCAAGAGTTGGCAGTGGGTGGTGATGACTGGCTGCCTTCCATCTAGTCTCACACTGCTAAATTTGGGATGGATAGAGCAGATAGCCCACAAACAAAAAATATAGGAGCTGCACTCTACATCTGGACACATATATTGTAGCATTTAGCAAGTGAACCAGCTTTAACAGTAAGGACTCTTTTTTTGGTTATGGGAACTACAGGGAAGGCTAAGACACATTTTGGGGTACTTTTAACCCAAGACCCCCCCCCCC
>NW_013665779.1:715355-759080 GCF_000517525.1 Limulus polyphemus | reverse complement strand
CCCCCCCCCCCCCCCCAACTTGCTGTCACCCCTGATAGTGCCTTTACCTTCTGTCTTTCAGTTCCCAGTTTAATATCAAACACTGTAAAATCAGACTCCTCTTTCTTATGTTCAAAGAATATTCTGAAGTTCTGCCAAACACTCCTATATGTATGGGAAGTATGTCTGATGCAGTACTAAATAAAAAATATAAGAAATATATTATCCATCTTAAAAAGATGTAAACTTTATTAATCAAAGTAAATTCTTCATCATCAACCTAGGTTTGATAAAGTGAGCTGCCATTGCTCAGTTTTTAATTGGTCACGTAGTTAGCTGTAGTATCCAAAGGGGATAATATGATGGATAAACATTTCAACTTAAAAATTAAAACGAAAGGAAAACCTAAGTTTTAGATCTTTCTGGAATGATGAATTCACACTTTCACTTCCATTCTTGTGGTTGTGATGTTACTAAATAATAACAGAAGGAACCTCATTAATTCACCTACTATTTATTGTTTGTTGTGTCCTCTAACATTAAAGTGACATGAAGGTGAGGAACTAGTTCAAATGTTGTTAAAGCAGTTCTTGTTCTCCTCTATTCTTCTTCATTGAACTTTTTTAGGATGGGAAAAGGTTGAAACATAACCTTCTGAGATCTAAATGTTAATCATGCCTTCTAATTGATTAAGATTTTAAAGTAGAAAGTTTCTTTGGTAGCTAAATCTTCTTCAGTGTCATGCCTGCATACAGGAATTAACTGTCATAACTTTCTATTTCTCTGTCCCTGGTGTTATTCAACAATTCTTTGTTATTCATTATTCCTAACCATTTATCTTCACCTTCCTTTCCTCCTATCTTGATAGTTGTTACTATGTGCATCATATTTTTCCCCCTCTTTATAATCTATGAACTCTGCTTGTTTCTCTCTTATTTTCTTGATGATATTGCTTATTGTGTTGCCTTGTACCATTACTTGTTCATTACTTTTCTCCTTAGTCCGTATTTTGCAATCGTACATAAGTATGGGCCAAATGTAACATTGTAAGACATTTTCTGTTACTTCTATTGAGATATTATTGTTTGTCAGCATAGCTTTCATAATTTGAAAGGCCTTCTTAGCAAGCATTATTCTCCTTTTAATCTTTCCTATGCATTTACTATTTCATGTTATTAATAAGCCTAGATAGTTGAAACAGTGCCACGTTAAGGCACTGGTGGGCCCCGATGAAGTATAAATTAGTGCCTTTCCCCTGCTTTTAAAAACATAACTTACAATTTGATAAACTAAATGTATTAGTGATAAAAAAATATGGAAATAAAAAAGGTAAAAATATAATTCTTAAAAACAACTGGTTTATTATTATTAATTTTATTATACACTTCATATTTTATTATTTATTTTTATACTCGCAGTGCACAGTGGGGTCCTGATGGTAGTGGACTCTGTGAAACTGCCCCTTTGCCCATTGGATAAAATGGTTTTGAGTTGAAACACTGAACTTGTTTGATATTTGTTCCATCAGTTGTAATGCTGTATTTTGAGATATTACTTTTGGAGGTTACCATATATTATGTTTTCTTGCTGTTGAGAATTAGTCCTTTTTCTTACTTTCACCAATAACTAAATTTACCATTTCTTAAATATTTTCCTCATTTTCAACATTTAGTACTGTGTAATCTACATTCCTGAAGTTATTTTTGTTATGTCTTCCAACTTTAATTCTCAGCTAATTTTCTATACTTCTGAGAACCATTTTGCTATATATTGAAAAAAAGGTCTGGAGAAAGAATGCATCTTTATCTGACACCTCATTTTACTTTCTGAAAAGTGCATTTTTGTTTCATATCCAAACTCATACTGCAGTGAAGGTCTACCAAACATGAATTTTGTATGAATTCATTAAACAGAAACATTATTATTTGAAGTTTGACTAAATGACATATAAAAAGTGCACTTGCCAATGGTGAAAATTGGCATTCTTCATTAACAAAATCCATTTTTATTGCAGGGTGTACCATAAGGTGTAGATCACTCTGTGTCTTCACTACCAACCCAGAAGAACTTAAAGGAGAGATTCATGAAACATCACTTGTCAAAAGTTCTCAAGGTTTTGGTTTCACCATAGTTGGTGGGGATAACGGAGAAGAATTTTTACAAATTAAAAGTGTTGTGCAAAATGGGCCAGCCTGGAAGGATGGTAAACTACAAACAGGTTTGTTTTTATATTTGTAATTCTTTTTTTTTCATTTTCTTTGTGGTTGTATAAGTATGAAAGAACTGTGTAAAGTTGACATAAATTTGTATTTAATGAAAGTGTCTTTGATGACTATCTATGTCATGTGATAATAAACAAGTTAAATTATAGAAATTGTAAAAGTGCTCCAAGGATATGTATATCTGAAATAAGTTTGAAAGTTTAAGCTTAAAATATTTATTTTATATTACACTGTTGTAGCTTCTTTTACTTCACCTTCAAGTTTTAACCATTGTCCTGTTAGCTAACTTATATGTTATTTAAACACAATTAAAAGTTCATGAAATGATTTTGGACATTTTGGTACAAGTATAACTTGCAGTGTTGTTTTAAGTCGGCTCTAAAAAATTTTAATACAAATTAATACAGTTTTCTCAGGAGCAAATGAGTATCAAGAGTAATATAAATGTAAGATAATTTTGATTCATTACAATTTTCCTTGTCCTAGGGGATGTACTTGTATATTTAAATGACAAGTGTGTCCTGGGACTCACACCTGAAGATATGGTGGAACTCTTTCAGTCCATACCTCCTGGAAATACTGTCCACTTAGAAGTTTGCAGAGGTTATCCCTTACCCTTTGACCCAAATGATCCAGACACAGAAATAGTGACTACAGATGCTGTGACAGCTTGTAACACACTATATGCTGATGGGAAGATGCATTTTTCTGGCTTGAACAAATCAAAAATGAACAACTCTCAACTTTCAGGGGTTGAAGTGGAGTCAGTGGGATGGTCTAGCCAGTCAGTAACTGACCTCAGTACTGATCAAGTTGATCAACAGCACTCTCAGAGGTACAATTGTTCAGATCTTCAAAATTCCAGCGAGGTGGGAAATGCCCCCGATATCCTGGATTTTAACCCTCAGAGTCCACACAGGCCAGAATTGTTAACATTAGAGATAATAAAGGGTGATGGAGGATTTGGTTTTACAATTGCAGACAGTGCTTATGGGCAAAAGGTAAGATGCTATTTTTGAATTTTGGTGCTATATTTTAGGAAAGTATATAAATATACTTAATTAAATATCATAATATACTTAATTGAATATCATAATATACTTAATTAAATATCATAATATACTTAATTAAATATCATACTATACTTAATTGAATATCATAATATACTTAATTAAATATCATAATATACTTAATTAAATATCATAATGTACTTAATTAAATATCATAATATACTTAATTAAATATCATAATATACTTAATTAAATATCATAATATACTAACTAAAATTGTCTTGAAAGAAGTAAGATCTAGAAAAGTAAAATTTTTATAACTTGGTAAATATCAGCTAAAGTAGTTTAGGATAAAGATGTGTTGCAGCCAACAAAAAGATTAAGAAATCTATTAAATATGAATTTCTGAAAATATTTATATAAAGAGAGAATGAGCAAAAAAAAAGTGCCTTAATGATTAAGGTTACATGAAGCTTGTGAATGACTGCAAATGCTGTATCTAATTTTTTCCAGCTATACAAAAATTTATATATAAATATTTGTGCTCTGGTAATAAAAAAAACATCAAACAAATGTTTTGTAATGGTCAATCCAATATTTCAAAATGCTTGGATAAAGGCATAACTTGTAGATTGAGTTGTATTGAGTAATCAACAATGAATGAACCACACTGTTTTGCTCATTCAATCTCGTTTCAGTTTATTGATTAACAGCTTTTCATTTCCTGTTCACCATTGGCCTTTGCAAGGATTTTAACTCCTTTATATCAGTTCAATGCATTTTTCTTAATACTTCAAAATTACTTGAATCTTAAGTTTGCATGTTCTTACATTTAAACTGTTAACCACCTCGTGGTGGATCCAATGCAACTAAAAAACCATTTAGGACATTTTTGTTCATATACTATGTTAGAAGTTTTAAAGGTAGGTATATGAACCTTATACTTTAAAACATAATGTAATTTGCATGCAGGCTTAAAAATACATTTCCACTCTACTAAATGGTTAATAGTTCAAATATAAGAACATGCAAATTTAAAAACTATGTCATTTCCAAGTATCAAGAAACATGCGCTGAATTAATGTTATAAATCTATAAGTAGAAGACAATTTAAATTTCTCACTAAGGCCAACAGTGAACAGGAACTACATATAAAGGAAAGTCTATTGATTAACGGACTTAAACTGGGGTTGAATGAGCAAAACTGTGCAGTTTGTTTATTGTTGTATCTTTAAGCGTGGGTGATATATTAACTTAATGTAGTTAGTAATTCACAATAATTCCTGATAATTTCAAGATCCGTGTTCCAAAATATCACTACCTTTACAGGTAGAATGGTTAAAATATTTTATCTTATTCATATAAATATAGAAAAACTATAAACTTTTTTCCTAATTTCTCCAAAAAATACTTAATTTAAACACAATGTTTTGATCTATTATTGTAGGTCTTCTGTAGTGTTTTTTTGTCCTTTCTTGGAGGGATGTTGTGATTCTGTATAATAAATCACGTACATTGTGATCTATGAGATAGAGGGGGTTAATATGAACATGATACATTACTGTATTTTTGGATATCTGTAAAGCATTTTTATTGTATCAACACAAATTACTTGTTACTTTGACTAGACTCTAGAACTTTGAGGATAAAAACATTGTATCAATCATGTCCAGCCTGTATAGTTTTAGCAATGTATGTTAGGTGAAGAAAATTCTAGATAAGCAACGATGTAAGCTGTTACAAGAGGGAGACATCTTAGTAAAGATTGGCAATCAGGATATAACTGGACTTACACATGCTAAGGTAGTGCAGTTACTGAAAGACTTCCTATGTGGGGATCAGGCATGCATCACTATACGACGAGGAGGAAGTGCCTCCCCCATCAAAGGAAAGGAGAAAGTTTCAAAGGTGAGAAGTAGTATGATAGAGATAAATATAATATTTTTTTATCTTTATTCTTTAGAAAAACAACTTATTTTAACTTTTGCAGTGTTTCAGTCTTGTAATCTGTAATTATACTTCTAATGATGCACAGAAAAGATTTATATAAAAAAAATTTCCCCTATGTTTAATATTTCAGATTTCAGAACAAAATAATTTATATTGTATCAGTCTTACTAATTAAATATCAGCATTTTTTAAATTAATAAATTACCCTATTGTTATTTATAATACTTAATATGTATCCTGTTTTATAATTTGGTCCTATCCAAAGTTTTGACTATGTTTTTACAATATTCTGGAGAAATTTAATTTATAATATTCTTTAATAGTAACACATTGTTAATTCAGTGGTATATCAGTCACCCATAGATAGTTTTAGATCACATGCATCCCACATGTTAAAACAGAACAAATATATATTATATAACACCTTTTACATTCTAAAATAAGTTCTAGTACCTTCATCCTGCAATACATATTTTTGAAACCCATAAAGGTGAGTAGTAGTTTTATAACAGCAGTTCCCTTTTTTAGTCCATTTGTACTTTTTTTTACCTATACTTGTATGATTGATCTATTTTCATCTTCATCTTGAAGATACAATACTTTTCTGTGAATAAAATTGTATGAATTTCTAATCATAATTTATATAGTTCTTAAATTCTAGAAGTCTTGAAATAATAAAATCCTAGTAACAAGTGGTTTTAATTGTAAATATATTAGTATCTAGTTGTTGGTTACGTTTGGAGAATGTGGTTTGGAAACTGGCTCTTGTAGCTTACATTGTTAAACACTGTAAAAATCGTTTAGTAATATAATAAAAACAAAATGTGTTAAGTCATCTGTTATTGTTAGTTCAGTACTTTATATACCCAGAAACATTTACAAACACTGATAGTAAGTTATGTTCTCTACCGTATATTAAACCAAAACTGTAAAAAGATTTAAAATGTTATTTATTTCATAGCTATGAGGTTAGAGAACTGGAAAGCAAAATGTATTTTATAATTTATAAACAGTGCTGTATAAGAGATGCTACAATAATATATGTAGTAGTATTTTACTTGTTTTACCAAAATAGTTAATGTATTTTAGAAAAACTGAGTCAAAGCATTTTACTGGAAACTCACACTAATCTTCTGTACTTTTAAAATACTTATCAACATTTTTGTAATGATAATATACTTTAATATGAAATAAGACTTATTACAATTAGTATATATATTTTTTTCTCTTTTGCAGAACCCTGGTGGTATTCGTAAATCAGCAAACAGCTCCATCTCACATTCCCTACTGATTAACTTTTCGGGTTTGTAACAGATTTTGTAATAACACTAATTTCTTTTATTATTATTTCATAGATAATTGAGTTTAAGTATTCTGAACTGTTCACATAATTTTGAACAAACAGCAAATAAAAATTTATGCAAACAGGAAATGGTTTGTCCCTTTGACTCATTGTTTTTATATTTAGATCTTTAGATCTATGGTTGACGTATCTTTACTGATTGGAGTAATTTAACTTTGTAGCTAATTCTTCAAGATTGGAAACAGGTATAGTTAGAATTTGTTCCAAACCATATAATTCAATGATTGTTAGTTATACTGAATTAGTCTGACAAGAATACTTTCAATTATTTAGAATATTTATTAATAGTGTAGAATCTTAAAAGAAGGTAGTATTGACTATAAGTCTGTGCATCTCACAAATAATTGTATTATATTTTAAAGGGAAAGCTGTTTTTGTAGATTTTGGCTGCTGAATTTTCACATGTTGCATAAATTATGGAATGTACTGATTGAATAAACAAACGTTTTTCATATAAAACCTTATTTTCTATCTGTTGCTGTAAAAGCAGTCTGTTTAGTTAAGTTTTGTTTTCTCAATAAAGAAGGACACCTTCCATCTGTTTCTGGAGCACATCGAAGTAAAACTCCAACAGCTGACCTCTACAGGTCCAAAGACAAAGAAACTATCTACATTAGTCGACCAAAAACTCCACTTGTTGATTCTAGGAATTGGGAACGGTCTACAAATAGTGAAATACTTGCATCTTGTGATTCAGAAAATGTGTTGAATGCTAGAACTACTGGTAATATGAGTGTTACCTCCTGTGATAAATATAATACTTACTCTGGAATGCTAAAAGAAATGGTTCTGAGTGGCTCATCTACAGCTGTTACTGAGAACACTGGTTCTGGTGATCACAGTCAAGAATCTTACTGGAATGATCACAGCTGTACAGAGTTGGGTATGAATACTAGTGAGGAGGATAGGGAGCATGAACTGTTGTATGCATGCACATCTCATCACAATGGAAATTTTAATAGAAATATAAAGTTAGACCTGAAAAATCCTATCTACTCAAATATTCCCAGTTCTCATAGTGAAAGGTCAGATAATGAGGGTTTCTCTACTTTGTCATATCATAGTAGGACAAATGTTCACAGTTGTGGTGATATGGACAATCAGGATCTTAACTGTATAGTTAACAACAGCAAGACTGCCAACAACAGAAGTAGTTCAGGCTGTTCTAATAGTTCAAACAAGGGTTTGTCAAACAACAGAACTTTGTCATACAGGAGGAATGGAAGTATTTCAGGAGAATTTCTACATGAACATAGTCCACGGGACTATTTCCAAACACTATCTGGTGAAGAAACAGAATCTGTTTACTCAACTGTACCTTCTAATAAATATAGAGTAGGCTCTCAGAATGACAGCCAGACTCAACAAAAGTATGAAACTTCAACTGAGTGTGAGCAACCTGAGGCTACAGCATTGTATTGTGCACCAAGGGACACCATTTCCACTTACAGTAGGCCTAGTCTTAATTCATTTGGTGCAACTGTTCCAAGATCACCACCTCTTGGATGGAGCACAGATTTTCTTGAAATGACCATAACACTTGTCAGAAAAGAGAGTGGTTTTGGTTTTCGTATTGTAGGAGGAACAGAGGAGGATTCGCAGGTAATATTAAGGAAAAGTATTATAATATTAATAACACGTTTCTAATAATAAGCTATTATAACAAGACTTGAAAGTTCTTGCACATTTTCTTGCATCATAATAACCCAGTTGTATTTTCAGTGTTCAAAGATAAAGGATTAGGTAATGATCTGAAAGTAATAAATCACTATGATGAAAAAAAAATAACTGTTTTATATTTTCTTTTATTCTATAGTCACTGGTGTTTCACTTAAAAAAAAAATCATAACATAAATTTAAAAGCCCTAAACTATTTTCCAGCCATAAAAATAAATTCTCTGATATTAAAATTTACTTCGTTATATTGGTGGTTAGTTACATATTTGGTATATTTTGCTTAATAAATTGATTGTTTACAAATGTGGATTTACTCTTAATACCTCTATAATGTCTGATTATTACCTGACAAGCTGAATAGATGATATACAGTACTTGGTTTCAGAACATGTAGAATTAAAATAGTAATAGTCTGAACAAGAGTTAGTTGGGGGGATAAAAAATTGAGTATCATAAAAATTAAGTTGCTACCTTCAGACTCATTCCTGATGAAAGTGATTTAGCAGAGGTTTTTTCCTAATGTTAAGTTACTATGTTATTTATTAACTTTCAAGCTGTGACATGTTTTATCTTCATTTAATTAGCTTCATTGAAGTGTTGTTTTGTTGTAAATTTATTGAACATTTTTCTGAAAGTGTATTTCAACTGTAATTTCAGCTGAAAATTTCAACTAGAAGATGCAACATGTGGTTAGAATTAATGAAACTACAATTTCTTTTTTTTGTTATTTTGATCAGTTTGTCAATGAGCATTTGCTCTACTGCAGCTTTCTCAAATTATAGTGAGTAAAAACAATTCTAACAAGAGATTATGTGTAAAAGAGCTTGCAACATAGACTGAGATAGATCCATACTTGGATTATACATTACATTTTTTTAAGCAAGTTTTACAGTTATCTCCATCAACCTTTAAGCTTAAAGCTCAACAAGCAGACCAGGAATGGTCTTAACAATTTCCCAGTTTAAGTTTTATTTTTGGATTCCTAATTTTTAATTATTTATAATTTCTTTCTTCTGATGCTGGGTCAATGTCAAATCTTCACCACTTTTCTATTATCAGCTAGAACTAAAAAAGTGCATAGTGTACCTGAAAATAAAAGTGCTTTAATGAAATAAAAATAATAATGTTTTTAAAAATAACAAAAAAGTCAATTGTTGATGTGGGAACCCTCCAGATATAGTTATTATGATGTCTCACTTGTAAAATATGATTTGTGGACTTAAAAGTTTTTAATTATAAATTTCTGTGGTAGACTTAGTTACCTTTGAAATAAGTGACTTTTAAGTCTTCAATAATTTATCTCAAATCTAGTTGACATTTCATTTGTTCAACTTACAGGTGTCTGTTGGTCATATTGTGCCCGGTGGAGCTGCAGATATGGATGGACGTCTCCATTCAGGTGATGAAATAGTCTTTGTTGACAGTCAAGTGGTCATCAGTGCATCACACCATCAAGTAGTTCAGTTAGTGAGAAATGCAGCACTAAGTGGTAGAGTAACACTGAGGATCAGAAGACGAGTATCATCTTTAGGTCTGATTTATGTATTTTTTGTTATGATTTGACATAGTGGATGACACTGTGAGAGTAAATATCATTATTGGGCTTTGTAGTAATACATAAGTAAAATACGTTAATTGCATAATGTAGCATTTCATCTAGACTTATAAGATAAAAAATGACTATAAAAGTATGTACATGTAATGGGAGGTCTACTTTTAAAAATATCAGTTATTTAAAGGTATGCAACAGCATTGAAATTTACCATATTTTAAGTTAAAATACTTTAAAATTTTTTAGTGTTTGTTGTTTCTTATAATAAAATATGCCAAGTTTGTTTACTCAAAAGGAAGAAAAACTATTTTCCATTATACACTTACTTCTTCCAGAGTAAGTTAAATTAACTAAAAATACACTAATTTTACAAACTTACTAGTTTTGCAGTCCTTTTCATTATTGTTTTGTATGATTAGTGTATTAATTAATATACCACACTACATGCACAGTGATTTTACAACTTCTGTTTTTACTTTAACTGACATGTTGTGTAAGTTCTTACTTTTAGCATCAAATAATAAAGAAATCTCAAACCATTGTGATGTGAAAGAATATTAACATTGAGCTACATTTTCAGAAAAAAAAGTTCAAATTGAAATGCACAACCCAAAATGTTCTTGGAACATATATAAATGTAGCTGGGTTTACAAAAAAACTTCTAGAAGGATTCAATATATCAGAAATTATGTTTACTTTTAAATATTCTACCATTCATTCCATAGATTGCATGGAAGTATTTTAGAACTTGGTTAGTTCTGAACTCTTCTGTAAATTTTAGAACACTGTCTAAAGTTTGGCAATCGAAGCACACCTCAAGTTCTCCACTAAACTGGTGAAAACTGTCTAAAGTTGGCAACCAGAATGTACCACAAACCCTTCTGAAAAACAGTTAATACTGTCTATAGTTTGATAATCATGCCACATGCAAACCATTTTGTAAAACAGTGAACATTGTTCAAAGATTTTACAACTAGGACACACCACAAACTCTTCTATAACACAGTGAATATATTTAAAGTTTGATAATAAGAACACACCACAAACCATTCTGTAAAACAGTGAGCACTTTTTAAAATTTGATAATCAAGACATACACCAACTCTTCTGTAAAACAGTGAACAATGTCTAACGTTTGACAAATAGGACACACCACAAACCCTTCAATAAAACAGTGAACATGAATAAAATTGATAATCAGGACACACCAAAAACCTTTCTGTAAAATAGTGAACACTATCTATAGTTTGTGTACACTTCAAACCTCATCTTTAAGTGCTGTGTTTAATGTTCAGTCAGATGCTTTGTTACTTTGTAATATAAACAGAGATTTTGATAAGTTCTGTATTATTAAATGTACATAATGAATAAATCATTAACAGATTTTGTTTTCCAAGATTTGTATAGTTACTTGAAATGTATGGTTATTTACATGATCTTCACCAGGATCAACACTTAGATTAGGTAAATCTAAAACAGGTTTTGTGATGTTTCCTTCTTAACTGATTTACGAGATTCAAATTAACTTGCTTTAACTAGTTTGAATGCTTTGCTAGACTCAAAAGTAAACTGTATGTTTAGTATGACAAGGATGCAAGATAATGATTATTATGTAATAATGTTTACCAGTGTATTGTTATACATTATTTTCACTAAACGTTGTATGATTTATTTTTTCTGTCAGAGCCTTTAAATCACACCAAATCAACTGAAAAAATGTATCCATATGACATCACTCTCACAAGAAAAGAGAATGAAGGATTTGGATTTGTTATAATTTCTTCTGTAGGCAAAGCAGGATCAGCAATAGGTAGGTTTCATTTCTTCTGTAAGTAAAATAGGATTAACAACAGGTAAGATTTTTTTCCTCTTTAAGGCTAGATTAGCAATAGATAGGTTTAAAAGGCAGAATTAATGATAGGTAGGTTTTACTTCTCCTTTAAGGCATGATTAACAATTGGTAAGTTTTATTTGTTCTTAAAGACAATATATATTACCGGGGGTGTAGTGGTGCCAGAATTAGAAATATTGTAAATTAATAAGATACATATTTTTAAACTTGTTTTGATATTACTGATTTTAATATATGATACCCAGTTGTTGTTTTCCCTTACTGCTTAATTTAAAAAAAATTTAGTTGTATGTTTTTTCTTGGTAATATATGTGTATTCAGTTTAGAACTAATGTTAGTAAGTACTTTGATGGTGATGTCATATGTCTAACAGATTTTGGCAGGGGTCTGTCACTACACAATTTAGCACTGCACCACTATATATTATTGATAAATACACATTTTATTTAGTTCTGATTAATGAGTTTCATTAACCAGTGTTTCTGCTGTTTTAAGAATATATAATTTTTTAGGAGATAATTTGTTATTAAGTTCATTGAAAATCATAAAAATTGTCTGATTTTGTATATTGCAGGGAGAATTGTTCAACAAAGTCCAGCAGAACATTGTGGAGAACTTCAGGTTGGGGATTATATTCTGGCTATAAATGGTATAAGTATTTTAAATATGCACCATGAAGAGATTGTGGGCCTGATTAAAGCTTCTGGTTGTACAGTTGTACTCACCATTGGTCCTCCTCAAGGTACTAACCTTTGTCATTTTAACCAAAGTACACAGTGTCAGATGTAAACCATTTAATGGTGAGCTTTCTGGAATATATTTTCAGTAAATGATGACTAGAAAATAACTTGTTATGATAGTCAGTTTAAGTAATCTATATTTTATTTTTGCATAGAAATAACTTTGTTCAAACCATTAGTGTACACTTCTAAATGTAACCACTGTACAGATCAGACCTACTACACAGGCCTGCTGATAGCAATTCCATATCCCAGGGCAGAACAGTCATTGGCCCCTCTAGAAAAGCAATGCTGACTGTTATTACTTTTATTTTTATCTTATTAAATAAAAAAATATATATTTATCCCATCTGCTTGGGCCCCTTTAAGTTGATGGACTTCTGGGGAGTTGCTCCTTTGTTCCCCCTCCCCTGTCAGCAGGTCTACTATGCTGGTATACTGAAATTGTAGGTTGAACATTTTGAATCTAATCTAAATAAATAGTCATCTTAAACAAAACATTTTGGAGATTTTCTTATTTTGTCTATATTACCCATATTTTTCTGTATCTATAACATGTGTATCTTTATCACTCATTTTATAGTATTTTCTGTGCCTTTCTTAGTTGTTCTCTGTTTATGATAGCATTTATCTAAAAAGATGTAACGCTGATTAAATAGATTTTTTAATGTTATTGGCTACTAATTGCCATGTTCATTATTAATATTTTGTTTTTAGAATCTAAAACTTCAGTTTGTTTTAACTTTTGGTCTTGCAGGTGACACCTCCAGTACAACATCATCATCACAAAGGGTAGGTAACAAATTAAGATGGTGTCAGTTTCCATTCAATATTTTCATGTTCAAAATGTTTCAGTTGTTTTTTACTTATTTATTCAAGTGTTGTGTTTGTTTACTGTTGTACATTGTTAACAACTACTAATCCAGTAACCACCACGTGGAATCGTAAACTGTATGTTTATATCAAGATTAACAACTAAAATTTAGGAGAAATAATATATCTTAGATCAAGTACTGTATTACACAATGGCATAAACTGACAAGGGATTCTTGCTTGAAACTTTGCTCTGAAATAAAAACTTTTACCTGTGAAAGTGTGCAACTAATTCTATTATCTTCATATTTACAATAACCAATGTTATCTTAACAAACAATACTTTTTATTTTTGCACCAACTTTGTTTTCACTTGCTTTGCTGCTCTTCTGTATTCCTTATCTCAGAACTCTGGAACATCTTTACTTCATGTCATAGCCATCCCTTCACTGCCATTGGCTGATCCTGACAGGACACACATGTTTACTGTGACACTTATACTCTGTGCTTATCTTCAGTGCAGGTCTGTTCTGTAATTTCATCATCATCATCATCATCTTGTGTTTTGCACTCTAACTTATTTTCTTACAACTGCATATTATAGACACCAATAGATATCGACAGTCAAGAGTTTAATTAGCTTGTTTAAGAATTAAAAAATACTTTAAAAATATTTGACATTTTCTTAAGTATTATCAACATTAATTTTCAATAATCTGGTTTGTCTTTGATTTTATATATATTTTTCTGCTGATGATATGATGAAAAGAACATTTGAGATAATCACTGTCATAGCTTTGTTAGCAAGCAATCATTTTCTTAAATACAGCATGTTGATAAAACTTGGCAGATATACTCAGAACTGTAGCAGCAGTTTACCTTTATCTAGGCATAATGATAGATCTTGACAAATATAATAAGTATGGTATCTAAAACACTTTTAATTTTTCAATGAGCTGACGAATCTTGAGAAGCAACAAATAAATGGAAGAATTTAAACATTGTACCCTAATTTTTTGATGATAAATGTAACAGGGAGATGAGCAATCAACTGACCATGTTAGTGAATACTATTCTGTTGAGCTTCACCGTGGATCTCAAGGTTATGGCTTTAGCATTCGAGGTGGAAAGGAATTCAAAAACATGCCTCTCTTTGTGCTGAGGATAGCAGAAAATGGACCAGCACAGCAAGATAACAGACTCCAGGTGAGTAATGATCTAAAACAAACAAACTATATATTACATTTTCAGAATAATTAGAAGTTTGTGATGGTGAATTGAAATATAAAAAAATAACATATAGACATAAACATCTCTTCCCTAGGAATTTATTAAGTGCCAAAATAATTTTTAAGATAATTAAGTATTTGAACTGATTAAATTGCATTTTTCAGACTGGAATAAACAATTGCAATACATGCTTTTGTTTTATAGTTTCTTTTGAACTGCTCCTGCCTTTATATATACATATTTTTAATAAAATGTACTGATGTATCAATGTAAGAATATAATATGTACATAAAAGTTTAACAGACTGCTGATGTTATATTTTATTGTGATTAGTTTATATTATTTAGGCAAAAATTGAGAAAATTTACCAAATGTTTCATTTGTGAGCTTGGTACCACTAGAGTTAGTGTAGTTCATGTCGTAAATCATTACAAGTAAAAAAATTAAATTGCTCAGGGCAAGATTGATTTTTTTTTCAAAGTTAAAACTGGGGTTTTATTTTTAAATTTATTAATTTCTACTTTGCCACTTAGAAGTCAGAGATAAACTGAAAGCCTAGAAAACAATTGATGTTCTAAATGAGTAGTATATAGATATCTCATTACTTATAGTATCAGATGAAGAAATGGTAAAGTGTTTCTGCATCATTCACCCCAGTTATGCTAATGTTATATCAATGTTGAATAGCAACTTAAAACTCTTTCTTTCAGGTTGGTGATCAGTTAATTGAAATTAATGGAATCAACACCAAGAACATGACCCATGGAGAAGCTACAGAGCTTATTAGACAGAGCAATAACAGTGTTAGATTATTAGTCAAGAGGGGAGCAAATTTGCCATGTGGGTTTGGTATGTATGCTGGTATTTGATCTTTATATATGAATTCCAGAAGTTATCTTCTGTTATTTTTATTTTATTTTCCTTAAATCTCTGTTTACATATAGTTCTATAGAGGCTTGAGGATTTACTTTTAAGTTTGTACCAGAGACTGTTTGTCATAGTTATTTTTCATAAATCTTTGTTTACTACTCTCATAAAGGCTTGGGAATTTACTGTTAAGTTTGTGCAAGGGACTGATTGCTAGATCTGCATACGTATATGTGCCACAGTTTAAAAGTACTTTATAATTTAGATTATTAGACAATATTTAATAAGTGGAGGAAGCTATAAATAAGTAATATTCCAGGATTTATTTTACCTATTCCATCTTTAAACTAGATAGCTGCTAAAGTAGATTTATAGAATAGCATATATGAGACTGTATTTGTAGGATCAACTGTAATAATGAAATAGATGTGAAAATGCTAGGCTTTCAATCATGAAACATTTCTTAGAGAATTTTTGTAATTTAGAGAAACTATAGTTTCTCTGAGAGATTTTGTGGTTTCTATTACAAAAACTTAAATTTTGAGAGATCAAAAATGCAGAGAATTTAATGTTTAATGTTTTGATGCAGAGAAACTGAAGTTTTTAAGAGATTTTGTTGTTTTAATGTAGAGAAACTGAAGTTTTTAAGAGATTTTGTTGTTTTAATGTAGAGAAACTGAAGTTTGGAAGAAAGGACTTGCATTATGATGTTGAGAAACTGAGTATTTTGAGATATTTTTTGTTTTAATATAGTTTGTGAGAGGTTTTGCTGTTTTAGGGTACAGAAACTGAAGTTTTGAGAGAGATTTGTTTGTGTTTTAAGGAACTGAAGATTCTGCAGATATTTTCTGATTTAATATATACAGGAACTAGAAAGTTGCAATAAGTGTAAGGGTAAGGGTTAAGTCCTATGACTTTCATCTAGTCAATTATGGTGCTGTTTAGAAATAACATACAACTTTCACTCTATTTAAGTGAATATTATAAGCATCTTTGCTGTTTGAAATAACAAATATTTAAGAATAGGGGTGATTTTTTTGTCATATACAATCTTCTCTCTCTTCTTCTTTTAAAAAATATACCATAGTTTTCAAGTAGTTTCTTACTGAGAAAAGTCTTTTATGGCATTTTTTTCATATAATAAAGGATAAAATATTATTGTATGTTTATTTTGTGTTTGTCTTATTTATGTGACCACATGTTAAAAAGTTTAAGTTCCAGTTTTCTTTAATTGTTTTACAGTAGATGGCTAATGTTTTAGTAGATTTGATTTTTTATTATGGATTTTAGTTGACCAGCCAAGTCCACTGAATATCTCAGCTTCAGCAATGTCATCACTGCCTACGATACTTAATGGACCAATTAGCCAAAGCTCTCCTCGAGGACCCTCTCAATCAGATGGTACCATGAGAAATGTAGACCTGTGGAATTATGATATCTATTCATGAGAAGTTGAGGGATAAGTTAATATTTTCTTGGAGAAGCAATTACTTTGTTACATAATAATAATCTGATGAACTTGTATTGTTAGTTGCCAGAAGTTGTAGAGTAATGTTGATCAACACAGTCAAATGAATACAAAAAAGGTAGTGTTCACCAAAACGATTAAAGATAATCAAATTTGGTGTGGAATAGTGGCCTAATGTGTTGAATCATGAAGATTGTTGGTGTGTGACTTTGAGTGCTTTTTCATCATGGGAATATTCAAAAACATTAAAAAGTTTGTGAAAGCTGCCAACACTGTCATTAGTTAATGATATTATATCTGCCACATACATAAATGTTTAGATGATATTTCTACTTAAGTTATTAGTGCTACTTCAATTATTATTACTATTTAGATTATTGTTGCTATTGGATGATCATTGCTATTTGTGTGTTCACTTCTATTTGATGATTATTACTGTGGAATGATTATAATGTTTGATTATTATTGTTTAGATGATTGTTATACTTGGGTGTTCACTTCTGTATGATGATTATTACTTTTTGGATGTTTGTTACTACTTGGATGGTCACTTCTTGAATATTTTATTTTTGTATCTTAGATGCTTGTTACTTCTCTGATGTTTGATTATTACTGTTTGGATGATTGTTACTACTTGGAAGTTTACTGCTGTTTAGATATTCACTTCTATTTGACGATTTTCACTTTTTTGAGGATTGTTAATACTTGGATGTTCAGTGCTATATGGGTGACCACTGCTGATCTACAAGGCCCATCAGAGAAGGGGGGTTCCTGGGAAGGGAAGGAAGAGGAAAAGGAAAGAAAGACAGACACACAAAAACATACACTTTGGTAGTATCTTAGACCCAGTAAAAAAAATTTAGCTTTCATTGCATCTGATGATAATTGAAGAACTGATTGACCTGAACTCATATTCATTGTGATGTTTTAAAGCTTACTGATATGTATTTCAATGATACGATTCTTAGCAAATTTGTTTTTACAGCTTTTATGCTATGCCAACTTTAAATGCTAGTTGTAAAGGTGGTTATAGTGATAGGGGTGAGAAAGGAGCTTAGGTAAAAACAGTAGGATTAGACTTGGGAAAGTAAACTTTGAAAGAGAGAAAAATTGTACCAAAACTTTGGCTGATAGGAAGCAATTGGGGGCATGGAATTTCTCTGACAGGCTTTGCTGATATAGCATGACTATGGAAGTATCCACTGATTTCAGGAGGCATAAAAAATATTATTATTTTTCTTTGTTGATATGTACAGTTCTTACTCTTGTGTGTTTCACATGAGACAATTATCATTCGTTGATTGCATAATGTTAAAATAGACTAACTTTTGTAACTGGTCAAATTCCATTATTTCTTTGGACAGTAATGAATATGAAACCCAATCTGTCATTTGATTCACCATTTGTCACTCCATTTACTGGTTTCACAGAATTATAACACGCATGAGTAACACTAGACAAAGCAAATTGAAAAACAAGACTATACTTTTTATAGTGGGAAACTTGTTATATGTATGGTGTTTTTAAGTTCTATAAAAAATAGAGGTTCACTTTAGTGAGTAAAAGACAACTGAAAACACCATACATATAACATACAGTTTAGACAATGTCTTTTATATATATAGCAACACTAAATTTTCAGATTGCATTTGTGCCAGCGTTTAGTTTTGAAAAGTGTTTGGTTCTTCTGTAGACTAAAATAATATTCTGAATTGAGCTTTCTGTGAACTTTTCATCTTGTTATCTCTGCTATGAATCCATGCTAAGTAGAAGAGCTATAGTATTTGTCTATCATTTTGTATTACTGATGTTAGCTTTGTATTTTCAGTTTGGCTGCATTATTTTGTAAATGGTGGATGTGCATACAACTTCATATCCATATATTAGTGTTTTACTACTAAATAAGTTAAAATTTTAAGTCAGTTAAGAAAAAGTAGGTGTGAGAATGACTGTGCATATTGCTCTTGTTGTCAATGTTAAATGTAAATTCATTAGTAAAGTTAAAAGCATTTATTAAAAATGTATTTCAAGGTGGAAACAACTTAAAAGGTATTTTAAGGACTGTGTAAATAGATTTACCTGTGATGCATTTTTGTAAACATTTAATGCTGAGATATGTGTGTGTTTTCTCATAAGTTAATTTGTACTTTTAGTAAATTAGATGAGTGATGATCAAAATGTTTGACATTTTGTAACAAGTGATTATTGCATACTGCTTGAAAATAAAAATTTTGTATTGAAGTTTATTTTTTAAATATATCGAAACTTTTATTAGTTTTTATATTAAAAAAGTGGTGATAGGATATTGAAATTTACTTTTATAATTATATGTTTGGGACAAAGCTTTTAAATGTGAACATAGGAACAACATCTTATTAATTCAAAAACCTAAAATTTATACTTTTATTCTTGTGCATTATAACACATTTTTAATAACTGGACATTATAACAATGCGAACAACTGAAATATAAAAAGCTTATACTTGAGATACAAGGACAATACTTTTAGAATGGAATATTAAAACAATAATAATAATAATAGGCATTATAATAATTTGATACTTGAACATATAGAATATTTTCTAACTTTGGAACATTATAATAGTACTTTTAAAATAGAATATTGTAATGTGGCTTTTATAATGAAATATTTGAATGGTACTTTTATAAATACATTTGTATTCTGCATACTTCTGTTCCTCACAAAGAGTTGGAAGTCCTAAGAAACTAAAATCTATAGAAAGATTCCCAATCTTAAGAGGCCTGGCATGGCCAGGTGCTTTAGAGTGTTTGATGTGCAATCTGTGGGTCGTGGATTCGAATCCCCGTCCCACCAAATATACTCTCCCTCTTAGCCATGCGGAAATTACAATGTGATGGTGAATCCCACTATTTGTTGGGTAAAGAGTAGCTCAAGAGTTGGTGATGGGTGGTGATGACTAATTGCCTTCCCTCTAGTCTGCTAAATTAAGAAGGGCAAATGCAGATAGCTCTCATGTAGCTTTATGCAAAATTCGAACCAAACTAAAAACAACCTTAAGAAACTAGAACTGGATTAAACCTAATGGAAGACATCAACACTTTGCAACATTCATTCAATTGGAGAATAATTTTTCATTGTCTGCTTTTTCTTTGTGTGACTACATAAACACACACGTATATATATATATAGAGAGAGAGAATAATTCTCTACTGTATAGCATTACTCTCGTGTATATAAGAGGTTGAGATGTTATATTAAAATAATTTAATACAGTACACAACATAATCAAGAAGGATATTAGCTTGAAACAGCAACACAAATCATGTGTACACAAGTACCTTTCAGGACATAGTTGTTTATGGTTGCTTAACTTGAGCAGCAGAAGAGTCAAATGGGCATTCATGCTATTCCATACAAAGACATACTGGTCAAGTCACTGGATACAGCACCTGTAGATTTTTGTGCAAACGAACTGTTGAAACGGGAACAAGGAAACTATTATCTTTGTACACTAGCTGGGTTATGAAAAGCATGCAGAGGGGACTGGTGAGTTATAGATTTCACAACATGTACCAATAGAAATTATGCTGAAGGTCTATTGTCACAATGCATGATATTCAGACCAGGTGTTGCAACGTGCATAGTAACAAGATGGTGAAACTATAAAATTGTTATATTACTATGACTCAGTGGTGAAATTATTCATAAAGAAATACAGATATTCATCTTTGCCAGGACCTGGCCTCCCAGTGTGTGGAACATCAGGTTTTCTCCAAGTTAACGGCAACTCTTCGTGCACTGTTTAAAGTGTGCTGCCAAGAAATACAAATGGAAAGGAAAACCTCTGCTGTTACATGTTAACTTTATTTCTCTCACTGCTATAGTTATTCGTGTGGCTTCGTTGGGGACATCTCAAACAAGTTGTATCAACGCTGACACTGATGTTACGAGAAAGTACATAATATCAGCTGAAATGTATGCCATTTATTTTTGTAATCTGTAATGTAAGCGTTCTCAGTTGTGTGCTTGTTGTAGGTATGTTTTATCTTGAAAAATGTACTCAAAGCATGATATGATACAGTTAAAAAATAATTAAAGTTTGCCTTTAATGTTGACATTACCGTTTCTCTATAGCTGATGCTCTATTCAAAGCATGTTATGATACAGTTTACAAATATTTAAGGTTTTGCCTTTAATGTTGACATTACCGTATCTTTATAGCTGATGCTCTATTCAAAGCATGTTATGACACAATTTACGAATATTTAAGGTTTTGCCTTTAATGTTGACATTACCGTATCTTTATAGCTGATGCTCTATTCAAAGCATGTTATGACACAATTTACGAATATTTAAGGTTTTGCCTTTAATGTTGACATTACCGTATCTTTATAGCTGATGCTCTATTCAAACCATGTTATGATACAATTTACGAATATTTAAGGTTTTGCCTTTAATGTTGACATTACCGTATCTTTATAGCTGATGCTCTATTCAAACCATGTTATGACACAATTTACGAATATTTAAGGTTTGCCTTTAATGTTGACATTACCATATCTCTATAGCCGATGCTTATGTTATTTAAAAAGTACATGAATCGTACTAACATAAATCTGATAATTCTAGTTCTTTCGGAATAGGGTCGTACGTGATCTAACACTTTGCGTGTAAGGACTATAAATCCGAGGGTCCATGGTTCGCGTACCCTTGCTGAAAAACTGTGCTTCTCATCTTGAGGTCATGAGTGTACTATGAGAGTGAAAAGTCAAATCCCACTATTCAGTCAGACAAGAATAACACAAGTATTGGTGCTGTTGACTAGCTGCCTTCCCTCTAGTCTATTAGTTCAAAATTTGGAACGGCTATGCGCAGATACCCCTAGTATAGGTTTGCGCGAAACTTCTCAAACAAACATCTTTTGGAAAGCTCAAACAGTTAGCTTCCAGAAACCCTCGGATTATCGGGTTTCGTATTCAAGCCCACTATGTTTTTAGACTGATGCATTGTAGATAAAAAATAATCCGAGCACTAGCTCGCCTTTTTTTAGCTTCATAAAAAAACGATAAGTGAAATATTTATCATAGAACGTATAATACGACTTAAATGTTATTAATTTATTTCAGTATCTATAAATATATTTAAAATAGCTTCGTATGTATCAAGGTTTCAGTGTATGTAATAAGTATAATTTAGAATATTTGATTACCTATCATGCTTGTGCGTTTGTAATTAAGCCCTCCATGGGTATCGAAACCCGGATTCTAGCGTTGTAAGTCCACAGACATACCGCTGTGCCACTGGGGGCCGTTCCTATTATCTGTGAATGAATATCATTGGGTTATAAGGTTATAAATCAAGTATATACTTGTATATATCACGCATAAATTAAAAAAAATTGAGAGTGTAAAAATATGAGTCTAGTATGTTTAAATATATATATATATCAATTTGTTAATTCTATTTCTCCAAATAGTACCGAGTTTGTTAAAGCTAACTCAAATGTCTATAAACAATTATATTTATTATAACAAGATAGTTTCTTTATTTGTTTGCTATTAAGCACAAAGCTACACAATGGGCTATCTGTGCTTCGCCCACCGCGGGTATCGAAACCAAATTTTTAGCGTTATAAGCACATAGATTTACCGCTAATATATTTACTCTCATTCACAGTAGATAGGAGATATTCGTTACATATTAACATCTTTAAATGCAAACTTGAATTTTTACAAATCATATTTTCAAAGTATTACTCTGCAAAGGTTGTCAGATGGAACAGATGCTAATTTTCATTATTATTATTCACCGGATATGTGTTTGAGAACTTGCACTATAATTACTTTGCATCACAACTGTACAGGAAATTTAAATAAAACACTACATTTGCCATTATGTTCGAATCTATAATTCAACTTCGTTCAGTAACGCAGAATACTCTACAAGTGAATATTCTTCGGTGGATAGAAGCAGATGTCATTAGTTGAGAATAAAGTATACTTTGGCAAGTAACCAAGGAAACGGTGTCTTTAGGTGTCCTTGGTGATATATTAGTTTTTGCCAGGTCCATTAATTCCAGATAGTTGTATATAGAGGTGGGTGAAGCTCTACCTATGTAAGTGCAAGTGCGATAGAAGGCGTAAAGTTTTATCTCTCTCTCAAATATTAATAAGATTGTTTTTAAGAAGTCAGTTTGTTGCAAGAGTGGTAACCCGTGCGGAGTTGTTTGCAAATCTGGTTCATCTACCATTTTAAGATTTATTGCACTGTTGTGATTTGAGTACAGAGGATCTACAAATGACTGTTTCACTTTGAATAAAGTAATAACATAGGAGATCTCGTAATATTATATACATATCACTTCAATATTGAATGTGAACGGTCTGTCTTTGCTAGCCGTCACTAATTTTGAAGTGATAGACTAAAAGGAATACAACTAGTCCACACTACCCACCGCAACCAATTAGGCTACATCTTACTAACTAATAGTTGGATTGACCGTCACATTATAACATCCTCACGGCTGAAAGGGCGAGCATGTTCGGCGGTGGGTGGTGTTGACTAGCTGCCTTCTCTCTAGTCTTTCACTGCTATTTTAGGGACGGCTAGCGCACATAGCCCTTGTATAGGTTTGCGCTAAATTCAAACCAAAACAAACGAAATTTGGCATTATGAAAGGAGTGCAAACAAGTCGCAAAATCTAACATTTGAAAATTATATATATATACATGGAGAGAATGAGCTACGAAACCTTGAACAAGTGTTAGCATGTAACAGGCACCCAAACGCACTTGTGAGACAAGCTTTCCAACTCAACCGTTACCAATTACATGGTAGATTAACGAATGAGAGAAGTTGCATTTTAACATCACCATATGTTTTCTTACCGTTCATCAAGGAAAGGAATATTACCTAATTATGCAGTCTGACGCGTACGATGGCCAAAATATAAGTTGGGTAGACAAGCGTACTTCAGGTTTACGGACCCAGTGCTCGTTAGTTTGTCACCCCCAGCAATTCTTAGTCTATTCTCCATCAATTTTCATTTCAATTGTGAATCTTAAGACTACAAAACAAATTAATTTATTAAACCCTCACGAACTTTTACAATAAGAGTTAACTAACATGTTGATTTTACTTTCCACAGTTACAGAGGTGTCATCTTTTTTTTTTCTTTGAAGCGAAATCGCATACTTTTTGTGCAATTTCATACTCGACTGACATTATTGCCAGTCCAACCAGTTTTGTTTGTGTCGTGATTGGTTGATTTCACACAGATGTTTAATCAATTTGAGTTTCGTTTGTTTGTTTATCTGTAGTTAAGCGCAAAGCTACACAGTGAGCCATCTGCGCTGTGCCCACCACGGGTATCGAAACTCGGTTTCTAACGTTACAAGTCCACACTCTTACTGTTGTGCCATTGGGGAGCTTGAGTTTGGAAAAGTATCTTTCTCCAGTAACAATGGTAAATGTTATTTGGTGCGTCACTCAACGAATTCACAATTGGTCTGTTGTTTCAATACCCCGAAACGTCGAGTTTAAACAGAAAATTAGCTGTACTGGACCCATTTCAATCGTCAACTGTCGCACTTTTTAGCTGATTTTTGGCCATTTAACTGAATCACTCAATTCAAATACACATGTATTTTAGTTTTCTGCCTGCTTATCCTTTCTAAAATTACACAGGCCCGCGAATTTAAACTTCATAAAAGTTGTTTTAGTTTTAATAAGATATTTTTTCATACTCATGTTAATTTTTTCTATCACGTAAGGTTTTTTTACAAATCGGGAAGAAAACTCCTACTTAGATCAAATTATTATTTCGTTTACTACAATGAATATTTTTTTTTATTATTATGTGTGTTATGTTTATGTTCTAGAACGATCGATAAGACTTTGACGTCGCGATTGGTCTAGTGAAATCTATAGCCATTGGTTGTCAACATTTTAAGCACAACAAAATGTGACCCGATACCAATGAAAATGATTCACTTTTGTGACGTTTTGTGAAAAATCTGTACATGACGGAGAAAAATGAATAGCATTTTCGTATTCAGGGTACAGAAATTACTGTAGAACATGTAAACATTTCAAGACAATAAAACCATCACAAGCCTGTGTTATCTTTGTCAGGAGAAGCTGTGGTTTCTTCAATTTCTGAAACAATGAAAGAGAAAACTGTAGTAGGCTGTGTCACTAGTTTTAGCGGAAGTAGTCTCTTGTCTTATTCTAATGGTAGTCTATTCGCTCTTTTTTAATCTTTCGTGTTGCAAAGACTTGAGAATGGTATCATTTTGGTTTTCCAACTCTGCCTTTTAATTTCTTGCTTTTATTTCCTGCTGTTGTCAGACGTATTTTGGTTTAAGCACTTTTGAGTTATTACTGTTTTTGTGTCCTATCTTTCTTGCACTTTCTTATCATCTTAAAAATAATTTTATAATAATATTTTTATTCTGCGTAATTCCTGAAGAAATCAACAAATGTGTAGTCTGTCAACTACGTGCTTTGTCTATGTATAGATTGAAAATTTGTTTTTCAAATTTCTAGCCATATATTATTGGAATATACAATTGTTTTGAGTGCTTCCTGAAAAAGTGAGAAATTTCTAGCTTCTAAGTAGGGAACTGAACATTTCACACCCGCTCTTCCATTAGCTACCCGCAGCAGCCATACTCAAACAGATAAACGTAACAAGAGAATTTAAGTTTTAAAGGTATAGTAATCTTGGTAAATACATTCATTGGTAAAAGTGTCTATATTTTACTACGGTAGAAGCCAACTTTACCATTGTAGAGTTATGTTGAATGTTGGGGATAGGGTGAAAATGCATACTTGTCAACTCCAGTCTGATGATTTGGTTGAAGTGTAATTACAAACTAACAAGTCGTCGATGTTTACGAAGCTTATGAATCCTCAGCAAAGTGACTGTATGTATACCAATGTTTGGAATAAACATACAACTCCTATTAGATCCAATGTACCTCTCTATATCCAGCACAGTGTCCATATATAAGAGTATGACAAACCGATAATAGAACACATTTCTAGCACGGTACTGAATATGACTATTACACACGCCTACGGCACGTAAATAAATTGGTGTTAACTGTACTGATCCTGTTTCATATATGCTAACAGCTCAAGTTGAAGCACCATTTCACTGATGAGCTTCTCAAGAACATCTCGAGCTCTGCAAATAACAAATGGATAAATGGGTAGATTCTGATGACGAGAGTACTATATTGTAGAATCTCGACTCAGTTGATGGAAAGGAAGATGCTAACAGTATGTATTTGACAGTCTGTGGGAAGTCAGATGTGAAAATTCAAATAGAAGAGTGGTTTGGCTGCACTGCTGAATCACTAAGACGCCGACATCAGCTTCCTAGTTGGGATTAATAGCTTGGTCAACATTATAGACAGCATTTTTTGACAAATAAGGAATAAAAGAATGCGACATTTTAAACTTTCTGAGCTTTTGAGCAATGTTTACAAGTAAGACTTTGGTGTGATGCTTTGTGATATTTGTCAGGTGTATCTAGTGAGTTGTAGTGGCATTTCTTTTTGCAAATCCCATGAATACAGCTAGACTAGCTGATATTGTTGGATAAGATTCTAAAATATTAATGGTTGGTTTTAAGAAAATTGCTAGGACATCTGAAATATCAATAAGCTGAAAGGACTTTGCAATCTATCTTTTTGAATGCTCTTTGAGTTTTGTGAGAAATGCTGGTGGAACTTTGCATGTACTGACCTTTGGGCTTCACATGACCTGAGGGCTACAGCGCTCGACTCGAATCCGCGGGTCGTGGGTTCGAATCCTCTTCTCCGAAAATTTTCGCCATTTCGATCATGGAGTGTTATAATGGTGACGGTCAATCCCACTATTCGTTAGTAAAAAGAGTAGTCCAAAATTAGTAGTGGGTGGTATTGAGTAGCTGCCTTCCTTCTAGTCTATCACTGCTAAATTATGGAGGGCTAGTGTAGATAGCCCTCAAGTAGCTTTGCACGAAATTCAAACCAAACCAAATTTCTAGGCTATAAGTTGAATCGATCATGTGTTGTAACCGAGCAAGATCATGTTTATGAGTATGTTAGGTATATACCAGTCTTTCTTTTCATAATAAGTATAATTTTATGGTGTGAATGTTTTTTTTTAAGTTGGCGAAGCACGATTATAGTTAATTATACTTATAATAAGGCATGAGTATTAAGCCTATTGTTTTTAATACTACATTCCTTATTCAATCCCTTAGGATTTTTTCAAGAAGATTTGTTTTATTGTAGTTATGCACAAAGCTACACAATGGGCTATCTGTGCTCTGCCCACCACGGGTATCGAACCCCGGTTTCTAGCGTTGTAAGTCCGCAGACATTCCGCTGTGCCACTGGGGGCTTTTCAAGAAGAAGTAGAGTACGTAGTAATATTTCAAACACACTGTGTCCGCCATAGCCAATGCAGACAGCGCGCTTTACTTAATACGCAGCACATCTGACCGACGGTGACATAAAAACATATTAGTGGTCGGAACACAAATTATGTAAACCGTTTGTTATAACAACAAATGTTATGGTGTGACGAACGTTAACTTCGTCTTCTTCAAAGAAAAACAAAATGGACTGAATAAGGAATGTAGTGTTAAAAATATAATAGGACTAATAGTAATGTCTCATGACAAGTATAATTTTTTTAGATTTACCCCGAGTTCGTTTTTTGCTTTATTAGATGTAGTGGATTTTGTGTCCTACAGATAATAAAAATAAATAATAAATAATAAAAGTTTAGCAAATGGGGCTAGTTTCTAGTTATTATGATAAAAGTATTATATTGTTTATGTATTTTGTAGTAGACAATAAGAAATGTGATGTGGATTTGACTTTTATCAGAAACGGCCATTTATGCCGATTTCCATCCAAGTTTATTTTTATTTTCGAAATATCATTTGGAGTTGATGTTATTGTAACTCAACAGGGAGCGCCTATAAGCTGTTCATCCCTTATAGAGTACAGAAGGTGTAACCATTGGTTGCCATGGTTATAGGAATTTATAATAAATGATGATAGTTTGTAATAAAAGCATACGTTGGTTGATATGTAACATTAAGCTAGGCTATGTTTGTATATTGGTACATGTTTGTGTGTGTCTATCATTATATAGTAGGACCAGTAAGTTTATATTTCATTACGTACCACACTTAAAATATACAAAAAATTTTCATGCAAATAAAGAATTTAGCTTGAATCTTGAGATGAGTGTATCTCTGATAGAGATCACTGTGATTAGCTTACACGACCTGAGAGAAAAACATTGTGTTGTTCTGTGCTTACTTAATGTTGGAAAATAATGTGTTATGCGAAAACTCAAATATTCTTGAGAGTGTGGTCCCCAATGATAAAGAGATAAAACGTTGCAGAATAATTTATATCATATACTGCGAGAAACAAAGTGGAACGACTGTTTTTATTGGCGTTAGTGAATGAATATTTCCCTTGAGACTGTCATGTTCCATATTGGACATATGTGCTACAGTAATTCCTCCAGTTTGGGCTGGCTGTCATCCCAAGAATGGTTTCCACAAGTCGTCATAGCAGAGTCTTGGTGGAGTGAAGACTGCAGAATGGTTTCTTATGTTGTGATCAAATCTGATTTTAATCCTCAAAGCCAAACAACGGAAACAACATAAGAACTCTAATAAGCTTCCAAAACAAGTTGAATACAACGTGAATAAGTAAAATTATACCTGATTTCACAGATAAATACAAAGTTATATTATCGTATTTAATCTGAAAAATGTCATAAAACAACAAATAAATGTAACTAACTCAAAATTCATGTATAACAACTACCTTTCAGAAATAATGTAAAATCAAACAGCTTGTAATATATTCAAAGCTCAGAAATAGTTCAATTCCACAAACCAAACTAATTTCTAAATCAAAACTACTAGAAAATTATAGTTACATTGTTTTTATTTCATTCTGAATAAACCAGTAATATGATTTGATCTTATAAAAATATAGTTACAAAATATCATAGCTGCTATAAACTAAACATATTACAACTTAAATAAGCTCAAACATATCACAAAATAAAATGAAGTTGAACTAATACTCTAAAACTTGACCCATAAACAGCTCTATATCGAATTGACTATATATTTATACATATATATATATATATATATATATTTACAATCTTCCTACTAATCTTGTTGCTAACATGGATTTCTCAGATGCTGGGGTGTCTGGACTCAATAATGTTCTTAACTATGCATATTCAACATTGAGAGCCAATCATCTGTGGTTACTGGCACAAGGTCTTTTCTGACGATGTTACCTCTCCGTGCAGAGGTTTTCTAGGTCTGTTGATAGATCATGGTAGCCCTCCTATCAACACAGAAGGCAGAAAGACAGTTCCCAAGACATAAGACTCCATCAACAAGTTAAGTTCAGCCAAATAAAAATCAAGAGTTCAGTCAACAACGTAGGGATAAAGTTGGGGATGGGGGGGGGGGGTTGTAAGAAGGAAAGAGGTGAGCACATGTATATACACAATTCAGCAAACCTATTAAAAGAGCGAATTTACGCTAACTGCCAAAAGAAAATAATAACATGTAGACTTTGTAATAAAAAGTCACTTAAACTACATTTTGTTTTGGGTTGTTGTTGTTTTTTCCGCTTATCACGTTGTCTATTTACGAATTTTAAAACGAAGGTGTGTGTGTGTAAAAATAGCATTTCAGATCTCTTCGTTGTCTTAATACTTGACAAGTACATAGTCCGCAATACAAGAAGTTCATAAAGGCTTAGTTGCGAGAAAACAAACTGAACACTATCAGCAAAGACTCAAACACAGCTGCTAAAGAAACAACAAATATCCTTATTTCTTAGATAACGGCTGAAAAAACGAAGAAACAAGAGTTCTTGGTTTCTAGGTTCTGAATTATATTTACTGGTTACAAGAGCAGTGGATATTTACGTTTGTGCGGGGCAAGAGAATGCATGATTGAATTTGTCCCACAGTTTCAAACTAAGTCAAAGTTCTAGTATGGTCTCCTACAGTCCTAGATTACCTAAATCAGTAATCATTCTCATTGAATGGCATAGAAACTTCTTTTTACCAGGGTGATAATCATTTAACGGAAATAAAATTATCAGATATCATACACATGAAGGGTATTACTATTGAGTAACTAGTGACAAGCTAATGACACTGTACAATGTACATTTTTTTTTTTGAAAATGTTGACGAATGAAAACGAAGAAATTCTAAGCAAAAATTCCATTTTTTTTGTCTCTTTAAGTATTCTTATACTTGAGGGTGACTGTTGCCACACCCACTTTCTACACCTACCCAAATCTAAGAATAATGATTCCTTCCCTTGTTCCGCCGGTTTCTGTGCCTTTGTTTCGTAACACATATTCAAAGATATATTAACTCCAAGCTCATATTAACTTGTACAAGCCTCGGTACCACTTTTAAATTTTGTATGACTCACACCTCAGGGGAGAGAGAAACAAGAACTTTTCCAAGCTAGCATAAACTCTTTAAAATGGCCACTGTAACATGTAACCTAAGCCTGGGGCGAGAGTTTCAATGGAATTAAATTTAAGGAAATTAGCGTGCACCTGCACGAAATATTTCTAGAACATATTCCTTAATATGCCTAAATAAACAGATACTATTTTTCTAGTTATAGAAGCAGGTTCAATTGTCAAGCTCCACTACTTATACCTCAGGAAAACCAATAACAGTGAAATAAAACCAAGTTAATATCCAAATTGTCATTGGGAAAAGTGTATTAAATTTGGACATTGAATATCATCAGTTAATTTGAATGGATAAATCCATATCAAGTCTAATTCAAATACTGACCAGTAAAGAAGATGTCTTATGATAGGTGTTAGAATTAAATCTCTACTGTCGTCTATAAAGATTTGCCAAAATAAACAATTTTTAAATTGTTGACAGAAACAAAGAGGTATTATTTATATTTATTACTGTTTATAACATAGGCCAAAATAAGAAGTAATTTAGCTGTTCACAATAGGCGACCAAAATAAGCACTAATAATTATCGTTCTTAAAACTTGTGGCTAAAATAAGCCATCACATTGTTGTTGCTAATAGTTATAGAATTATTAAAAATGTACAATTTTTAATTCAGTGGATTGCAATCCTGATTGTTTGTCGTGTTTACCGTTGATTTCAGAAAATTAGCGACAAAGGCTTTTGGATTACTTCTGAAGAACAATCTGTTGCTAAGTCGCGCTAAGCCTGTAGTGAGCGTGAGACACCTGCCTTCTATGTCTAGTTTCTTTTGAGTTGTTGATAAAGCGTATTACTGGTGGCAGTTGAAACGTTGTTAAGCTTCACCGTGAAATATCTTAGAACGATTCTAATCAGACATATTAATAGCCATCTAATCTGCCATAAATAGTTGTCTTATTTTTCACAAATTCATGCCACTAAATAGAATCTATCGAAGCGAAAGTTGCGTGCCCACAAGCGGAAAAATGGAAGTCGATATAAAAGTCTAGTTACAAAAGACTACTTAAAAAAAAAAAAGATAACAAAAATAAAGGGGTAGATCTGAAAATTTACTAGTCACTTCCTTTGATAGCAACGACTATTTTTGCTGTGGTATCTATGGGCATATATCTCTGTAGTACGCTGCCAATCATTTTATGCCAGCCCTGAGTTCGTTGCTAATTTCGAAGACGATACCAAAATGTTCAACCTCTGAGTAGCACATGTTTCCAGGGTGCATATGTGTGGTACAACCACTTGTTCCTCATAGGTCTAACGTGCGAACTGAACAATAATATTTGATATGAACGATACACATTGCTGTGATATTGAAGACAAATTGTATAAGGCTAGTATTTCGCATCTTTGGAATGAAAGAATTAGCTATTCTAAATTAAACGTGGTTATTTTTTATTGTTAAAAAAACACACCAAATTGTCTACGTCAACGAGAAAATATTTGGATTGGGAATGCTGTAAAAATTGCATGAAATTTTATAAATACATGGTTTTGTACCTTAAAAATCTACATATCCTTGCATAATTAGAACAAATGGGAAAGTGTCAAATTAATCCTGGAGTTCGGGTTGATCTCATTACGGAAATGAAGTGAATGGTACTTAAATACTGATATATACTGTGAATGTCATGACATAATAAGATTACCAAATGAGGGAAAAATAGAATCATATGTTGATCCAGAGGAGTACAAGGGGTCCAGATCTTCTCCTGAGATTTTCAAAAGCTGGAGATGGGAAGTGTACAGTAAACATTGTTATATATATATGTGTGTGTGTATTTATGAATTTTAGCCCTAGCAAGCGGATACTTCCCCTTTAATATAAATTGCTGGATCCGCACATTGTTTTGATATTAAAGGTGCAATGTCGATATTGTGTTTAGTACTTATTTCCTGTACTGATTCACTCTGTGTATAATATGTTGTGGAGAGAAGAATATTGACTGAAAACAACGGGAGGGACTCATTACTTGTACGAATATGTTCATCTATAAAACACTTATCCTGTAATGATTTTGCATTTCAGTATAATGTCATCTCAGTCACCCATAAAAAACGAAGTTTATGGAAAAATAGAAAGTTACGCAACCGTGGGGAGGGGGTAGGTTAACTTGGCATATTTTCTGGTACTGGTGTGCGGCTGGTACCTTTATTAGATATTCAGATATCTATCAATTAAAGATATTAAAAAATTCTTGTATTGTGCTGCTATTACAGAGATAACGAAATGCTATTAATTAATTTGGATCCAGTATTACGTAACAAGAAGAAATCATTGTCATGTCTTCCTCTCTCGCATGAGGGCATTCATATTTTTTTCTACAGTAGATTTATGACCTGATTCAATATTGAAAATTAGGCTTATTCCGGTGGGATGTGACTGTAAACTTTTTATACAGGTCCCAGAGTAACACCTGCCACGTCACTGTAAACCTCCGTGATACCAAAGTTTGCTGAATTTGTTTAGTTATTAATTCAGAACTTGCGACGAGCATGTGTCGGTAAGGCTCTCAGAAAAAGCAACCGAATCAACACTTGTGTAATGAAACTGATACTCCAATGATGTTGTTGTTTTCTTTGTGCAAAGCTACACAATGAGCTATCTGCATTCCGTCCAGGGAATTGAACTAAGAATTTTTGCATTGCAAGTCCATAGATTTACCGCTGACTTACCGGAGGGACCCCTATTCAATTCCATATCAAATAATAACCCAAAATTAATACCGTATTCTGTGTTACATTATCTTAATAACTTATGTCTCAAATTTATACTGTGTCTGAACGGTGGCACAAAAGTATACTTTGCGCAGTACGTAATTATACAAATACACACACAAAACCAGCACTTCTCCGTATACCATAACAAAAGAGGATTATCCCCACTCAAAAACACAAACAAAAAAAACCTAAAAGATTTATACCAGGTGCATGCATAACATAGAACAACACTCAAAGATGAAAATAAAATAAAACAAACTTGCTACGTGTATAGAAAATTACTAGCTACACGGCGGCCATGTATTTAGCCATTATGCAGTAAGAATTACGACTTTATAAAATATTCTATTAGAGGAGATTTACCGAGAAACTTTAGAGTAAGTTAACTTTAACAGATGATGTAGCACTAGTATATACCTTTTATCTGTGTTTATATATTTATTTGTTTTTTAATCTAGCTTATAAAATAACCGCATTATGCACCTGCCTACGCTTGGAGCAGGTGATAGGTGTAACAAATTTTGTAGAGGTCGACTCACCTGCGTGGCTACCCTATTTTCTAAATTGAACATTTAATATTATTTATCATTTCCGGTGTAACTGAAGCTGTTGTTGTTTTATCCAACTTCAACTACAGACAGTTTTATCATATCGTATTGATGATTAAGAATGATTTTATATTCAACTTTTATTCTGAAGTTACTTGACCTTTACAAAACACAATAACTAAAATGTTATTATCAACTTTTAACAAAACTTGTAATTATATTTTATGTATTTGGATAAAAAATCTGGAAGATCAGTTGTATACCTTTATCAATGAAAAAAAAGTCTAAAATGTCCATATCTTGCTGTTCAGAAAAGGCGATTTTTAAGCCTTATTTTAGTTTTTACTCCTCTGGTTTAAGCTTAAAATATTTTACTGGGTTATTAAATTAGCTTCTTTTGAACTTATCCCTAATTTTTAAAGAGTTCATTATATAGACTAAAGGTTATGATCCGATTGTTTATATAAGTTCTGCTATAATGTGACTGACTCGTTTTTTAATCCACTGCCCACTCAGAAGATGGTATTCTATAACAGTGTCTAACAAGAACTGCAACGTCACGTGATTCACCGTGTTAGCATAACGTGAAGTAGATAGCGTGAGGTTATCAGCTTATTAATCGTCGATCTTTTTGGAACTGAGTTTGAGGCAAAACCTTCTGCACAGTTATTCAAAAAAGAGGTGACTGTCGTCTTAAATGGTTTTTATGGAGTTGAAAACCACATTAAACTTAGTTTAGCGATATTCTCCTCCCCCCCCCCCAATTTTAGCATCAGCATAATTTTTTCCCAACGGATTTTGTCCTTATTGGATTTGGATTGCATACGAAACGAAAGGTTGTCGTCAACATACAAAGGATTAAGCTACCAAAACTATACGCTTATCCATTATAAATCTAATTCCAGTTTATGATCCTTGAAAATCCTGTTTAGATACTCTTTTACTTTCAATCATTGGAATGCAATAGAATCGAAAATAAACTATGGTTAACTAAGATGAAGAATTTGTTGTTTATTCATGGAATAACTCTAGCGGATTTTTGATGACATTTAAAACAAGATGTTATATTTTATCCATTTCATATTTATTAGTGGTTAAGCATCCTTTACAGACATCCTTTATTAATATAGAAATTTTAAGTTAAGCCTTTTCTTATAACATAAAGCGTATCCCAGAATGAATGTAAATACCTGTATTAGACAATTTTCAAATTATATTCCAAATGAAATTTCATCCACTTAAAGATGTGTATCATTCTATAATAGTTTAGAAATTATAGTACTCGGAAAACAACTTTCTGAATGATGCGAGTCTTTTCACAATGCCCCTCGAGGTAGATTCCTGTACGTGGTGAGGGGACCTCCCAGGGAAGGTTCTGTATTTTCAGTTTCCTCCTCTGGGATCTGAACATCCACCCACGTGTTTGCCCATGCGTGGCGACCCGTGAAGGGGAGGAGAGGATCCTGGTGGTTGAGTGTTGTCTGGGGCATTGCAACACACTACTTTGGCCTTAAATTTCTGTAGACGGGTGGTCCCCCCAGGGTCAATCGGCTGGTCCCATCGGGCCAGGGGCAAGTGAGTACCAGTGTTGCGCGTTCTCAACGGGTGTTGTGGACATTGTATCTGATGCTGGTGTTTGGGTATAGTGCTTACAAAATCCTGGCGTTGCTGCAGTGTCTTTGTTTGACATTGTAGTGCGTCCCCTCGTAGGATCCATCGTGGGTGGGGTCAGTGGGCTCTGAATCTCCTTTTTTTATTATGGATCCCTCAAATAAAAAAAAACTCGAAAAACTCTGCTCATTGGTAAACGATCACGCCTTGAAGACTCTGAACAGCAGTTTCCACCACATTGTGCACCTCTACCTCACTTCCTGATCCTTCATTCCCTGTCTGGTAAATCTTTAGGGCAAATTACTCCCTTTTTTATACAGAAGGAATTAAAGGGGCTTGCTGGCTCTCCAGAGTCTGTTAAGAAGCCCCATTTTGGAGAAATATTGGTGGAAACATCCACAGCTAAACACAATGACCTTCTCCTGAATTCCAATGCCATTGGGGATATACCCATTGAGGTTACTCCCCATGCTTCTTTGAATTCCTTACGAGGAGTTATTGTCGAGAGGGATTTGAAGAACATCTTTGAGTCGGAGATCCTCGCTGGTTTCTCCAGCCATGGAGTTTCTGCAGCGCCTCGTGTTTTTATGGAGTTGAAAACCACATTAAACTTAGTTTAGCGATTTTATCCCCCCCTCCAATTTTAGCATACACATAATTTTTTCACAACGGATTATGTACTTATTGGATTTGGATTGACAGTTCTCCATATTAGATGAGAATAGGAAATGAAATACAAAATCCATTTAAGAATGTATAACATTCTATAAATTATAGTACTCAGAAAATAAATTTCTGAATGACGCGAGTCTTTTCACAATGCTCCTCTGTGTTTTTTCACGTCATGTGAGGAGTCTTCTTCCTTCAATGGATAACAGAGTTGACTGGTCTCTGTCTACTCCAATCTCTGTCCCCACCATTCCTTCCAGTGACTGCCTGGGTCCTTCTCCTATGGCACTAGCCTCAGGTATCCCCTCGGGTCCTTCTTTGGACCCGAGATGCAGGACGATCGTTCGATTACGTCCTCAATTGCTGGATTCTAAGATTAATGACAGAGATCTGCCCACTCCTCCGAGGGCAGGATCTATGGAGGTCGATAGAGCTCCTTCTAGTAAAAAAAATGGCATGGTCATAAACCAAAGGGTTTTCCACCCAGTTCTCCACCAAATAAATAAAAATGGCCACTTTGATACAGTGGAACTGTCGAGGTTTTCAATCTAATCTCAATGACATTAAGGCTTTGATTGATTCCTGTCATCTCATATGTCTCTCCTTACAGGAAACGTTTCTGAAACCTGCCAATACAGTCACCTTTCGGCAGTTTTCTCAGTACCAGAATGACAGGTTGTGTGATGGTCGAGTGCATGGAGGGGTGGCATTTATGGTTGACCAACATGTGCTTTCCTTATCTGTGTCACTCGATATACCCTTGGAGGCTGTAGCCATCCGTGTTTCCTTGGGTCATACTATCACTGTTTGTTCTCTCTCCCTGTCTCCTTATAATCAATCAGACTTTGATGCTCTCGTTGAACAGTTGCTAACTCCCTTTTTAATCCTGGAAGACTTTAATGAACAAAACCCCCTCTGGGGTGGTGCTGCTATGGAGGGGAGGGGTCGTTCCATTGAGCATCTGCTCTTGGATCACAACTTTTCTCTCTTCAATACTGGATCTTGTGCTTATTTTCATGCACCTAGTCAGTCTGTCCCTGCCACAGATCTCTCAATCTGCTCCCCTTCACCTTTCTCCCACTTTTCTTGGATGATTGACAGTGACCCACGGGGCAGTGATTATTTTCCTCTCATTTTGAGGGAGGTTGACCAGTTGGACCAGGCTGACTGGCCCTGTTTCACCACTCTCTCTGAACTTGATCCTGCCATTGTCTGTCTGCCATCAATAGATGACTGTGTGGCAGCAGTAGCTGATGTCCAGAGCATTGCTGATGCTCTCGGCTACAGCTTTCCTCGTGTATCTAGCACTTCTGTTTCTTCTCCTGCCTTCCTGGCCATCAAGTAGTATCTGGCAGAGCAAGTACCACTTTCCTTTTGGGCCGATCGTCTCTACGACTATAATCACCCCTTTACACTAGAGGAACTCAAACTTGCTCTTCATCGGTCTAGTAGTACATTGGTTGGACCTCGTGATGTTCATTATGAGATGCTGCACCATCTCTCTCCTGCTTTTCTTGCTATTATTCTGGTTATTTTTAACCGGATCTCGCAGGAGCATGTTTTTCCTGATGTTTGGCGCCAGGATATTGTCCCTCCTTTCTCTAAACCTGGGAAAGATACCAAGATTTATTTTAATTATCATCCCATCACTGTTACTAGCTGTCTTTGTAAGGTCTTATAGAGGATGGTTAATGCTGTTCTTGTTTGGTTCCTCGAATCAAACACGGTCCTCTCGCCCATGCAGTGTGGGTTCTGTCGACAGTGCTTCATCATGGACCATCTGATTCGACTTGAAATGTCAATCAGGGAAACCTTTCTCAAAAGAGAACATTTTGTTTCCATGTTCTTTGATCTTGAGCAGGCTTATAACACTACATGGAGGTATGGCATTTTGAAGGACCTCCACTCCTATGGGTTGTATGGCCATTTACCCATTTTTATTTAGAACTTTTTACGATTCCAATTCCTTGTGGGTTCAACTCGTTCTTTTCCACGGGAACTTGGAGTCACTCAGGGCTGTATCTGGAGTGCCACACTTTTCAGTGTCAAAATTAATGCTACTGCTACTCACCTTCCCCCAACTGTGGCAAATGGGCTCTATGTCGATGACTTCCACATCTCGTGTCAGTCATCGAACATGAGGTTTATTAAGTGGCAGTTTCGGATTGCCCTCAATCGCTTGTTGACGTGGATCAGTGCAAACGGTTTTACATTTTCTTTTTCCAAAACTGTTTGCATGCATTTTTGCTGCTAACGGGTCTCCACCCCAATCCCGAGCTCCGTCTCAGTGATGTTGTTATTTGTGTGGTCTCTGAGGCAAAGTTTTTAGGGCTTATCTTTCACCATAAGCTTACCTTCATTCCACTCATCAAGCAGCTATGTGCCAAGTATACAAGGGCTCTGAACATCCTCCGTGTTCTCTCTTCTACCTCTTGGGAAGTGAATCAATGCTCTACGCTCAGGATCTATTATGCCCTGATTCAATTAAAACTGGACTATGGGTCTTTGGTTTATGGTTCTGCCAGGACCTCGGCCTTGAAGATGCTGGACCTCATTCACCATCTGTGGCTTCGGCTCTGCACCAGGGATTTTCACACTTCTCCAGTCCAAAGTTTGTACACTGAGTCCCACAAACCTCCTCTTCACCTCCATCATTTGCAACTTTCTCTACAATATGCTACCAAGCTTCGATCATTACCACAGCTTCCCATTTGGGATTGTGTCTTTCTTCCTTGGTAGCCATGCTATTTCAGAACAGATGGTTTGCAATTCCTCCCTTTGGCTTTCGTATCTGGGCACAACTAACTGAATTGGGTCTGGCATTGGATGACATTGCTGTCCACAATGATCAGCCCATTCCGCCATGGCTTATTACCATCCCTGCCTGTGACCTTTACTTGAGTCATCTGAGGAAGGCTGATACTCCCGATTGGAAGTACTGTCTTCTTTTTTCTGAACATCTTTTGAGCCATTCTTCTCTTCCTATTTATACAGATTGTTCGAAATCGGGTGACTCTCTAGGCTCTGCCATGGTTTGCTGTGGCTCGCAGGATCTCCCCTACAGTTTCGTTGTATGACATTTCTCTTGCCCTGGATCATGTAGAGGCTATGCAGTACAGCGATTGTACTATTTACACTGATTTTCTTAGCTCTCTTCTGGCCCTGGAATCGCTTAACGTTAGTTCTCACCCTGTTCTCGTCGATATTCAACAAGACTGGCTCATTTTTCTCTATCTTTCGTTTCCATCCAGTTCTTCTGGATACCTGGCCACGTCGGTATTCGCGGGAACGAGCTCGCTGACACCCGCAGCTATGTCCGTCTGCTCTGGTGCCGTCACGGTCGTGCCTGTGCCATACATGGACTACGGCAGTCGACTTGGGGTGAGCAAAGTCATAACAAACTTTTCCAGATCAAACCTTCTGTTGCTCTTTGGCCGTCTTACTTCCATACGGATCGGAAGTAGTCCTGGCAAGGCTACGCATTGGTCACGGTTTTTTAACCCATCGTTTTCTTTTATCTAGTATTGACCCACCAATGCGTAGCCTTTGTGACACTCAAGTCACAATAGGACACATTTTACTGTCGTGCCGTCGTTACGACCGAGAGCGGAGGCACCATTTTAGACACGTGTTTTGTAAGGGTTTACCCCTGACGTTGGACAGTGTCATTGGCGATGGTGACACTGTCCAACTTGATTGTATTTTCAATTTTTGAAGAACAATTGGTCTTTTTAATTTTATTTAATTCTTTTATCTGTTTGGACATATTTTAGTTTTAACTCACTTTATTTTTACATCTTACTACAATTTACTTTTACTATCTTTACCGGTTGTTTGGCACATATAGCCTCGTTGCTTTGCGCCATAAAACACCAACCAACCAACAAACTTTTTCACAATGCAGGGGAGTAGGCTGGTTTAGCTGTGTTTTATGCGTGGCTGGGGGTTGTTTAAAAAGTTGGTACTCTATAAAGAAAATATTTTATAAATATTATTTTTAACCTAGTAATAAAATATTTTGCGAAGGCAAGGAGATAACAAAATGCAAAATAGAATATAAAGTAAAGGGCAATTTATTTGTTATAAAATTTCCTTCACATGTGTAAGTTTTGTTTTAATACAAACTGGTTTTTATTGATAATATAAACCATACACCGAATATACTGTATATGTAACTGTAAAAAATGTGATAAAACATACAGAAAATAAAATAGAAGGATAAGAACATCAATAAATTCTTAATGGCTCATTTAGTAAACATCAATTCTTATTTCTTCTATACATACAATGAAAAGCGAAGTATCGAACCTTTATGTAGTACCAATACCCAATATTTACCTCCCCACCGATGGTAGACAAAGGTTATATTTTCACAAGTGTGAGTGTGTGTGTGTGTGTGTTTATTTGTCAGCAAGGTTTCTCGATAACGGCTGAATTTAGACGAAAGTTGGTATAAACTTGAACTATGACCCAGTTTAGAAGTGATTAGTTTTTGGAGGGTCAAGGTAACGAAAGTAAAAAAAAATCCCTATCTGGTAACATGGGGGAACAATTTTGCGAACTATTTTTGCTTTAAACTCGATCCAAAATGAGAGGATTTTGATGAAACTTGTGGACATATGTAGAACGTTATTCCTCATTGTCCTGTCAAGAATGGTCCATGTCTGTTGATAACGACAGACATACGGACATATTTTCGTATTTTTTGAGAGCCGAATATGATCAACGCTGTGTGACGGAGGTATGCGCTCTACTGAGTATCCCTTTAGTTATTCTGTGGTCATAACAAAAAGTGCATTTGAAGATGAGTGAATGAAATCATGAATAAGATATCCGCCACCTCATCAAGATCAATTGTCTTATCATAATGTACATAATAAAACAAAGCTTTTTCTATAATAAAGGTTATCTTTATATATCAAACTAGTAAGATAACTTTTTAATAACTGAACGCACTTGTAAGATTGTGTCGAAGTACGAGTTTTTGGCTTATGAAAATTAATGATTCACGAGCGTCTGTAGTTAGTAAAAATAAGCTCTAGCTCTCTCTCTCTATATATATACTTGACCTGAGAGGCGGAACTCTTATTGCCCAATCTACACTCTTGGAATGCATCACAAGATGAAGAAATAGGGTGCTTCAATAATTAGGCAGTACAGAAAGGTAAATTGATGATCGATGCCAAGTTAAACGAGATAAAAGGAACAATATGGGAGAAAAAGAAATTATTTTTTCACAAAGACAAATAGATATAGTGAGTTAGCTTGAATATATCTTTGAAGTCAAAGTTGATCTACTTTTTAAGTGCACTAGCCAGTCAGTACAACAATTTTTTTTTGATTCTCATTCAGCAACGTAACATTAACAAAAGCCAACATATGAACTTTCTAAGTAATACCTTAGCTTTTAATTCAGTTTTTCAGCGTATAGAAAAAAGACAGTGTTCATCAGAGTATGGAGAAAAATTGAAACGAATTTATTAAACAGTAAAGGTTAATCTGCCAAAAAGCTTGAAAACTTTAACGCAAAAACAAGGCTTAACCAGCGCCCAAGGCAGAAATTGAGGCTTTGAACATGTTCATACAGGTTCCTCGAGAATTTGGCGCTACAGGCAGTCAGATATGTTGCCTCTCCTTAAAGTCGAGCTTGCGAAAAATATATGATGACAAAAAGAGTTCACAACCGTTAAGCTTGTGAAAATATCCTACACCATTATCGTCCGTATTTCTTTAACAGCTGTGTATATAATATCAAATTGTACAGAAGTTTTAACATACTTTGTCGATCAATAAAGAATATATATTTTTTTTTGTAAATCAACCAACTGATCGACTATAGTTGACGAATGCCTGTTATGTTTTATTTTACAGGTGTTTATTATTTTCTTAGCACAAAATTTTCGTATCAGATATATATCAGCTATTTCTCAAGTGTGACGTTTAATCAATTAATGAGATCGAATTCAATGGGAAGAAGCTGTGTAAAATTATAACTTGTTTTCTGATATTCTGCTACGTATATAAATAGATTCCTGTTCAGAACGCGAACTGTTCTACGTATGAGAGCTGTTATAACTAATAAAACGCTATTGAGTGTTTATTTAGTATACGATTACCTAAGTCATATTAGTCACTTTGTAACGTCAGTAGTGATAATTTTACCATGCGAGTGAGAATCGTATTTTATTTGAAATATTAATGTATGGGGGTCGGGCGTGACCTAATGGTTAGCGTCCCCAGACTATAAATCCGAGAATTCCTGGTCCACAAACCGTTACCACAAAAAGCGCCCTGCACTTTAGGTCCATATGTTACAAGAGTAACGGCCAAATGCTACTATTTGATCCCAAAAGCTTGGTCTAAGAGTAAACGATGAGTGCTGTTGGCTAACTGCCGTCCTTTTAATTTATCAGCTCAAAATTAAGGACACATGCTCAGATAGCGCTTGTGTATCTATGCGCGAAACGATGAAACAAACAAGCGATTTGATTATGCTAATACAGTGGCGAGTCGCCATAAATGCGCCACGGGTAACATGTTTGGCACTTATACACTAGGCTTGAAAAGCTTTATTGTAACAAGTCCTAGAGCGCAGTGCATCGTAATAAAAGTTACTTGTAGGGCAAATTAGAGGGGGTCAGGAGGGCCTTTTGGTCCGGGCCTCGAGCTTAAAAGGGGCCCTCAAATTTATATTTGATATTTTTTTTGCATTTGTTAAGTTTTGCGACTTGTTTTTATGTGCTTTCCAATCAGACCAGACACTCTCAGCTTAGAGCTGTACGTTATATATATATACAACTAAATATTCAAATTAGGTTTCACTTTTCTTTTGGGCTAATGATTGTCTTATTTTAGTTTCCTGAGTCATCATTCTATATTTTTACTAAAGCCAGGGCCTCAAGAGATAGAAGTGGCCCTGGCCTCTCTGAACCTCTGAGAAGGCTTGGTTATTAGTGATTCGAGTTGACACTGAACAATTCATCTTAAACTACCTAAAAGTTAAAACAATTCTTATCAAACTTTCTGCTGTATAGTTAAGCACACAGTTACACACCTAGCACAATCCTTAACAAACTCGCTTTTACGTTTTAACAACATATTCAAATACTTAACACTTCCTTATCAAACTTTCTGCTGTATCGTTAAGCACACAGTTACACACCTAACACAATCTTTAACAAACTCGCTTTTGCGTTTTAACAACACATTTAAATACTTAACACTTCCTTATCAAACTTGTATATATATTACAAGACAGTTATACACTCAATATAATCTTCAAACTTATTACTGCATTGTGATGATGCAGCCAGAATGTAGATTGACTTGTTATAGTTTTAAAACCGAAATCCTGTGATGCAGTTAAACTAACAAGTCTAATATTAGTGATAAAAATCACACTAAACTGTAGTTGCCTTCACACACGTTTTAATTAGTTCATCATGTATTTCAATTAAGAGGCATCTAAAGGTGGCATTTCAAATGTATTTTTGCGTTGCAAACGTCACTACCCAGAAGGCTTTTCTTTCACTACAAGTTCTTTAGCTGGGCTGGAAATGATGGGAGATAAAAATCTATTGGAAATTATATTTAATATAAAATGCTACTTTTATACATCTATGACTTACGGAATAATTAAGCGGAATGTGAAAACACAAAACAAAAAAAAAACAAACAAAAAACTCTACAGTTTAGTGTTATTTTTAGTGTACGAGGCTTATAGTCCGATGTAAAAATTAATAATTCATTTTTCTTTGACGTTTCGCTCAATAAGCGTTGAACTCGCTGATATAATCATAGTACCGTGCTTTCATTTATGTCAATGACATTTCATTTACTTGCTCAAACAAACAAAAAGTTTTGTCAGTGTCAGATCTAACGCCGCATTTGCACTAAAAAAAAAGAATAGCCTTTTAATATCCTTCA
>NW_013665779.1:698897-714355 GCF_000517525.1 Limulus polyphemus | reverse complement strand
GACACAAGTCTTTACTTAATAAAACTGGTTTATTCTTTCCGAATATAACTCGGCGATACACTTAATCTCAATACTCGCGCTAAAACAACACTGTAGCGAACGAACGTTAACTTCAACAATACCCTGTGACTGCAGTTCATTTACTCACTATCTACACACACATTAGCTTAATCTTCCCGCGTCACGTTTTCCCCCTCTTATATATACCCGACTACCCTATATCTAGTAATTACTAGAGCATTCGCCAAAGTACAGGATAGTTCTAGAAACGTGGCGTCACAGTGGTCATGTGACTCGCTGACGCAACACAGTCTAAATTCTAAAATACACTTTTCACAGCAGCCTAGTTTGATCATACGTAGATTTTTTAACCTTAACGCAACTGCTCATGTTACCGTAGTAACGTGGTGAGAAAGCTATACACGAGCGTGTAACGTTGGCGTTTGGAAAGAAGTCTATAAATATCAACATCATGGATCGTTCTACGACGCTACTGGCGGATAATTAACTCGATTATTAGCGTGCAAGTGGTATTTTACATATTGGTTGGTGAGCATTAAGATTTGTATGATTGACAAACATATGTAATATTCATAAGTAAATACTTTAAACTTCAAAACAACAACAACAAAACAGTCTTAAAAGTATGAATCAACGACTTCATGAAATATGGGTGTGTGACCATAAACATATTAAGCTGTAAATTTTGCAGTAACTTGGTTTATTACTTTCGTTATAACAAAACTTAAGCACAAAGGATGGTTGTATATGGGGGTGGGGGGTGAGAGTGAAAACGCCCTATTGGTAGAAATGACTTTTGAGAACGAGGAAAAAGTAACATTTAACGATTGAACAGATTTTGTCACCAATCTCTTTTTAAGGTATACCAGTGCTTAGAGTGTGTGCATGTTCTACGCATATACGCATGGGGGTTCGAGGAGGTTCGGCCGAACCCCCATTTTTGTGATGTAAAAACATTATGTTTATATAGTTATAGCGCAAATGCTTTTGGTATTTAACGATTTCTATATAGTTTACATTCTTCTGATGGAGCATTAGCATTTTTTGGCTTGAAATAGTCGCGTTTCCCCAGATTCTCCCCTCGTAGCATTAGCATGCTTTGCATGCTGATTGTGCTTCGCAAAATATGTGTTGTGATCTCAAAAATTAGAACCCCTTTCAAACATTCTGCGTACGGGCCTGTGTTCTAATATTAATTTATTACTTAGTAATTCATTTCCATCTCTGAAATTCTAGTCAAATTGGGGAAAAATTTAGCAATGGAGTTTTGGAAGAAAGTTTAAATTTTAAAAGCCAATTAACAAAAGTGCTATGGAAGAAGATTTATCAGTAACTCCTTATCAAAGCAAGCTACTTACATGGACCGAATTCAAAATTAACCCAATAAGTGTGTATGGATGGCTACGAGAGATTGAAGATTTGGAGTAATATAAATAATTTAGGAAACAGTATGACAACTACATACTGAACCTATTAATACACCACTTTTATCAGAAAATATAAAATACAAGCGAATAAGTTGTACAATTCTCAAGAATTTTGTATAAGCCCTCTGCTTTACATACAGCATTACGTTTAGCAATGTATGACTTTAAACAAGCTCATAAAAACTCAATGCTGTTCTTATCGAAACTGTGAAAGCTAAGCCATGACTTTAAGTGTTGAATAAGGACCACAGTGGGCCTTTAGGCAACTTCAGTTCTACGCACTCCCTCCCCCCCTCACATTCCCTCATTGTATTTTGCATTGAAATTTTACCCATGAAAACAACACTTTCTCAAATATACTTCTAAAATACTATAGTTTACAACGTAAAGTATTATCTGAGAAGGCTGTTAAAAAAATCTCCGACACCGTAGCCTCATAAACTTTCTACTCTGTCTTTTGGTAAACCCTGCTCGAGGGAATGACACGAGGAATCAGAATTTGCGTGCATATGTCAGCAATCAGCGAGAATTCGATTTCGTGTAGATCACCGCTGGTGTTGGCAGAGATACAGCTCAAACTTGTACCGATTCTCTACCTTCCTTTACTGTAGATGTTGTACGTTGACTATTATATTGTTCTTCTCCGTCATCGAACAAACTGTCGTCGATTATTCTCGAACAAATCTAACTTGGATTCACGTGTAAAAAGAGTACATGTCTACAGCTTTGCTCATTCACTTTTGTGTTCCGATGCCCTTTTCAGTCCTTTAATTGGGTTACCTTTTGTTAGGAAAGGTTCCAGAGAAGCTATACAGTCATTGATACCACTTCATACTAACACGTATCTTACTGTACTCGAGACAACACTTACATTTGGATTTATTCAAAGTTGTTGACAAAATACATATTCGACCCTCGTCTATCTTATAAAGGAAATACCCCGATATATTTAACATAACCTTTGGAGAGTTGCGGGTTTTTACTTCGACCATTTCTATTAAAGGAATGTTGTATACCTTTTTCAATAAAACATGAAGTATCTCCGAAACTTTTCTACACGTTTGGCATTTATTGTTCCAGTCCTGGGGGGAAATGGCTTGATCACATTAACTCTTTAAATCTCCAGTTTTTTGAGCATTCTGTTGGAATTATTTTTACGATTTAATAATTATCACCATATCTTACAAAAATTTAATTTTTTTTTAATTTTGTGGAAAATAACATAGCTTGGATTACTTTTCAGACAGAGACAAAAATGTTATCGGACTCTGTCGTCCTCCTATGACTAAATCGGGATTTTCAGCCGGACGCTAATAGCATCTACTCAAATTTAAGGAGTTAATACTACTGGGCTTAATATAACTATATTTTCATAGGCTTTGCTGGTGTGGCACTTTCTGATTGGTTGGATAACAACCAGTCAGCATGTAATTCTACTCTAATGCGGCTCATTTTCACACGATAAAGGGATGGCGTTTCTGTAGTATTTGTTTTTTATATATCCGTTTTCCTCATCGCTTCCATAATTATTTCCAATGCTGTATATAACTGTGTAAATTGTATGTGTAATGGGCAGATTTTCAGATACCTCAATATAATCTATACTTTCATGTTGTCTAAACTGTTTCCTACCGATATTAACATGTGAGAAAATACTAAAGAAATAGCTAGTTCTAATGTTATTTCTTCAAATCAATCAATCAATCACATTTTAAACTTTTCATTTATTGTCATCAAATATAAATCTGAAACACGAGCCCACTACTCAACACGTTACTTAATAATAATAAAACTTATAAATGCATTTTATAAGATGCTAATATGGGATTTTTACGTTTAAAATGTAGGTTTACCTTAGCAAAAGTATCACCTATAAAAAAATACATCTCACTCGAATTAATACATAATATTTGATATTTAGATTCATTCAATGTAGGACACTCATAACCCACAAGTTACGGCTGTGTTATTTTGATATACTTTTGCAAACAGTTATATTTCGTATCAACCTGCTATATGTGATTGTAAATTTAATGATGTTCTAATCAGTGCAGGGAATATAGATTCATAAACTATGTTCATGAGTGAGCGAATTTTAAGCTTGTTCCGAGTCGTTCAATGTACGTTTATCTGGGCATCTCTGTTAGTTGGATTTTTGTTGTTAGAAAATATATGAAAGCATCCAAAAATTTTGTGGAAATATATTGTTTCTACGTCAAACTTCATTTAAAGATTTTCTCTCTCTTTTGTGGTGGAAGGGTAGCGGAAGAGGAGAGTTTACTAAATGTTAATATAATGTTGTACATATCAGTGTTGGGTGAATAATGGAAAAGGGTTTACTTTACATTACTATTTATTAACATTTATTTTTGGCGATTTATTCAAAGGAGTGTCTGCTAACAATCCTTATTACAAAAGTTTTTGATTCTTAGCAAATATCATGAACCACGATATTTCATAATAGGGATCGCAAGGAATTGCATAAAACCCTAATAGAACGTTCGGGCAAAAAGCACCTTAAAAAGTAAAGATTCTGTTCAAAACACATTAAAACTTTTACTATTGACTGCTAAGGCTGTACACATATAAAATTACACAAAAAAAGCACGAATGTTAAATCTACAAATAAAAGAAAATCAGCTCAAAACGTTCTGTTTGTAATGTTCTCGCCAGCCAAAAACAAAAACGGTTTGGTATATTACACCCAAACTTTTTGTACAATACTAAATAAGGTACTACAAAGGTCGTAGGGTATTTCTTTCTTCTATATTTTACATAAGCTAAAAACATCATAATTCTAGTGTAAACGATGTTATCATTACCCCTTAAAGTTAGCTTATTACAAATATGTGAGCTTCTCTTAAAAAGCTTAAGTACAGGGTGAAACAGGAATTATCAGACATTAATAGATGAACATTAGATGACTGTAACGTGTGCATCCTTAATGCTTAGTACACTATACAATCAGTGTCTTGAGGGAGTCAATCCCTATATTATGCATGAAGTCAAGTAGTAAAAACGTCAATACATATAATATTAAATTTTATTACACACATTCGTAAAATAATTACTTTAATTAAAAGACACGAAGGTTTATTTAAAGCGCTGTTTTAGATGTATGTGTTTTTATTTGGAAAGGCTGCTTTTCTACTGGTAAAATTTTATACGCACTTATTGGGGTTGTGTCTAAGTCTAAGCATACATTTGCTCATTGCTATGCATTATATATAGAGAGAATTTAGTTACACAGAAACTATAAACGCTCACTATATTCTCAAACAACTCTTCATAACAATTTCCAACTGCAGTTTAACATTTTACATTTCGAACTAATGTGATCAAATAATCAATAGCTACAGTAAATCATCATGAACTATATCAACTGCTTATTAGCTATGTATATTATCATTACAATGTATAAGATTAGCTACTATACCTAGTAATCCTTTGCCCATAGCCGAGTATAAAAAAGCTAGCAAACAAGATAAATAAAATTAGGAATTTAAAAACCTGCAATTGGGGATAGTAAAAAAAGTAAGTAAACAAGGTCAGATACTGTAAACATTATTTACCCAAACTACAAATCCCTATTTTGGCTCCACTAAATGTAATTCTAGGTAACAGCATGGGGTCAGAATAGGGGTTTGTAGCTTGAGGAAATAATGTCTACAGCATCTCCAGCCTTGTTTTCTTACTTTTTTACGATCCCTATTTGCAGGTTTTTAAATTCCCAATTTTTAATTATCTTCTGTAATCAAAATAAAAAGCATAGATACTAAATACCTCTAGGTTAGGCTTGTTGGAAGTTAGGATGTTGTCGAAGTTTTGAAAAATACGCGTTCTGTTTAAAATTATGCATATTTTATTTGGTTTTTGTTTTCCTAGGAAGATTTCAAATTTCAAATGAAGACAAGCTAAATTAAATATTATATTACAAAAGAATCAAAGACTACAAAAAAGCTGTTGACTAGTCTCAGATAGTATTTACAACACTTAGAGTGATAAACTGACCATACAAAATTGGGTGACATAACTCATTTCCAATGTAAAATACATAAAAAAACAAGCAGTAATAAGTGGGATTCATTGTTTATTGATAGTAATTTTAATTATATCTCTGTGTATGACTCATATTGTTATTATGTACCCTATAACCTACAAAGTCACGAACCCCGAGCAATTTAGTGCAAAACATTGTTTAGAAATTTTTTTGTAAAAACTGACTGGGCCTATATTGATCCCCGTCAGTAAATCTAGGGTTAAGTTTATTATCCATTTCTACAAGTAATAACAAAACTAATTTAATTAAACGTCCACGCACGCACTTCCAACAACTATATTTCTTTAGTAAATATAATATTAATATTACTTATGGAATTGAAAATACGTACACCACATTCTGTTGTTTGAGCTAACAGAGATTATTTAACATTGACCCGTTACGTAATTACTCGTATCTATATTGGACTATTTTCAACTAGTTTTCTGTAATATTTACTTAAGCTGAATATAGCAAGCAGTTCAAGATTTTCAAAAAAAGATACTACAAACATTTGACTTAATGTTTTATTTAGTTTCGAGACGACCCTTATTTCTTAAGGGAGGAAACCAGGAATAGGGTCCAATCAACGTACTCAATACTTTTTTGTCAAGAGTAGCGGCCAATCAACATGCTCAATACTTTATTGCCAAAGGGGTCTTCAAAATTTAACTACGCTGTCAGAATCACATGATGTGTAACATCCTGTCAAAGTCTTTAGGCTAGGTTTATTGGAAGTCAGGATTGTTGAAGTTTTGAAAGACACGTATTCTGTCTAGAAATAGCTGTATGTTTTAGTTTGTTATTTTTGTATCGTAAGTTTTCAAATTCAAAATGAAGATAAGCGAAAGGAAATGTTGTACTTTAAACAGAAAAATAAACCAAAGGTTACGGAGAAAGGCTGTCGAATGTTCTCAGGAAGTAAGTGTCGATTTTTATTCCTGGTTTTACTTTTAATAAGTTTGTCATGTGATAATCCATATCTCTAACTGTAACGGGCAAGGTGCTTCATTGGTAGATAAACAAGTAATGTTGAATGTTAAAATACCAACAATCTTTTCCATACTAATAGTTCGCAGGTAATGCATCTCAATGAATGTTTTATTGTTTCCTTCATACTCGTAATTGAATTTCGGAAAAAAGTAGTATTATTTATTTGTATAATTTTAGGCGTAAACATAATATATATTTATAATTACAGATGATACACGTATTTTATGTGTGGGTGTAAGTTTTCACAATGTTAATCTGAACAAACATTTGAAACAGAAAATCATTCGTCTTTTGAAATCAGATTTTACTATTTTTTGAAATTAGTTGTTATTTTATGGAATAAGTGTCCTTTATCGTAATTAAAACTCACTGTATAATATGAGTGTATTAAATTTAAAATAAAACAACATTCACTACAGAATTATTTGGTGGTGTTGTCAAAGAATCAGTTGCATCCATCACGTGGTTTATTATGCAGTCGTAAGTAGTTGTAATGGACAGTGATTTGGTGTAAGTTGCTAAATAACCAATAAACAGTTTTGTGATTTATAATACAGTAATAAGGTAGGGCACTCGCAGTGTCTGGCGGTCCAGTAACCGACATCACACTCTAGTAAAATGTGGTATTCCACTCTGGTGGACGTTGTTCAATAGCTGAAGTCACATAATCCTAAGGTTTATTACGCTGTAGTATGGTGTAGTACTCCAGTATGGTGGAAATTGTTCAACAACTGAAAGTCACACAATCCTAAGGTTTATGACGCTGTAGTATGGTGTGGTACTTCAGGCTGTTGGAAGTTGTTCAACAACTGATGGTCACATAATCCTAAAGTTTATGACGCTGTAGTATTAGTCTATCAGCCGAGTCGGGCCTACTACTCATCTCGAGGGACCAGCTAAAAATACTTTAAAACTAATCGTCACACTTGTACAAACACAAAAACATACGACGAACATTGTCTAATGGTAGCCTTCCACTCATTCTCGTCCACTTCTTGTGTGGGGAAGGGGGGAGGAGGCTGTGCTTGTGAGTATTATAAAGAAAAATGAAGACTAACATTTTTATGTATCTAATTGGCGTAACAATACTTGAATTGACAGATGTTCGTAGATATTTACATCTATTATATTGGAGACATTTTAATCTGAGTGGAAAATCAGAGAAAATGGGTAATTTCAAAATGGCGGCCATGTATCACGCATTTTTATTTGAGTGGGGGTATGTTCCTCTTTCAAGCAGCAGCAGCAGTACACTGCGTTACTTGATTATATGAGGAATGAACAACATGGTTTACCCATCAATTGTTATTATTATTTCCATTTGTTTTTATTACAAAAAATTATAACAGAAATTGTATTACTTTGTGTCATATTACATATTTGTAAATTTCTATTCGCTGATATCAAATATGGCAGTCATTATTTGAGTTACATGAATGGAACGTATGATAAAAATAAAAGATAGGGAAATAATTTTCAAACACGATTTGATCTTGTACATCACAAATAATAATAATAATAAAAAACTATACCTGCATTGTTTTTGAGGTCTTGTCTATGTTTATCCTTCACTCTCCAGAACTTAATAACTGCTGAAGAACAATAAAAGTATCAATAAAACTGCCCACAGACCTGAGACCTATAATGTACATTTTAGTCATTTATGTCCTCTTCATTGTCATTCTTATCATCATCTTCGTTGCCCTCATCAGCTTCAATGTTGAAGATGTTTTCCTCTCCAGAGAACATGCGGTCACATTCAATTTTGCACATGTCAGTGCATTTAAGACCAGCATTTAGACAGCAACATGTATCTATTACACACTTCTTCTTACACATACATGAAAGAAGTTCAAGAACCTCATCAGGAGCAGGACTACTACTTAGCTATTTCACTGATATCTCACCATCTTTGACTTCCCATTCTGGTCCATGAGGTGAAGGTATTTCCGGGTTTGGTAAAAGAGCTGTTCTCCAAATAGCAGCTTGGTAATTGCTCGTTCTACGTGTAGCTTTAATAATGACTGATATGGTGGTAAGGCTTCAGGTTCTATTTTACCTCCTGTTGCACAGTGAAGTTGATACCGTAATAAATTCACATCCATCATTTTCTTCACGAACAAGTCACATACCATTTCTTCTATGACACTAAATGTGTTGTCTGCAACTTCCCAGCTTTTACCAAGATCCATCAAAACTCTGGCATACTTTGGCTTTTTTTGTGACCAGTTTCAATGGTTTAAGCTTTCACTTTCCACAAAAAGATGAGACAGAATCATATCCAATGAGGGATTTTAGGAGTTATTTGACATTTATTTCTCTGCAACATACGTTTCTCATATTGTCAATGATCAGTTGTAGTTGGATCACTCGCTTTCTTTATCCTTTACCAACACTCATTATCATATTTTCTTTCGTGTTAATACTGTGGCCCAGTAATAAGACAAACACATCTGGGTCATCTGCATGGATAACAACTGAAAACTTTGTCCGTGATGCGTGGTTGGCATGAAGAATAATTCTGGAATCTGCCTCTTGTTTATTTGTAATTAAGCACAAAGATACACAATAGGCTCTCCGTGCTCTTCCCACCACGGGTATCTAAACCCGATTTCTAGCGTTGCAAGTCCGCATACATACCGCTGTGCCATTGGGGGGCATCTGTCCCTTCTTGGGAACAAGATAACTCTGAAATAGTTTCTGCTCCAGATGAACTTAGTCTCAAACATTCACTTTCTGATGTCACAAACAACACTCTGTTTCCAAGTTTCTCAATAATTTTTTTTTGCCTGCTGTTGACTGAAGATAAGTTTTATGACTTCTGTTTTATTGGAGGAATGAAGCAGAAAATTCTACCAAGATTTTATTGGGTAAGTTAACACAATGTTCTTGTATATGGTACCTGAAATTGACTTTGTGTTATATAATGTTCTTGTGTGTGTGTAGTACCTGAAGTTGTTTTGTGCTATGACATCTTTCACCTCGTTCTGCATTTTTTGATGGATATGTCACAGAAGACGTCAAACATCATGTCTGTTCTTTTGGATGGATTGCTCGTCACAATTTCAAAGACTTTCAAAGCAAAAACACAAAATGTGGTTGCTAGAATACATTTGAATATAATAGTTTGAGCACTTGAAAATCCTCCCAGTCAGTTCTGTTTGTAAATTAAGGTGCAGACTTATTTAAATATGTATGCAATATTCCTGTCTATTTATGTAATTGCACATTCATTCATTCAAACTGATTTTCACATAATTTTGTTTTTAAAAAACCACGTTGTCGTTAAAAACGTATATAATTAGATGGATAAACTTACCGTATCTCGATTCTGATAAATATCAAAAATTAAAAACTATACTGTATAAAATATACAGCATCGAATATTTTTCTTCAAATTATGTATGATATCGGAGAGAAGTGTATCCATGTTTTGGATGATGCCTTCGCTTTACATACTCTTATAATATGGTTATACACCAAAGTGAAATGATTATCTGATGTTTTAAATGATTTAAAAAAGCGTCCAATTCAAAATGGCCATGAAAACTGAAGTCTGCTAGCAACAGTCATAAAATATGACAATTCTGGTGGAAAGCTACCAAAACAAAAGGTCTATCATACTAAAAAGTGAAGATTAGAACATAAGGAAGGCAATAATTCCAATTTAAAATGGTCCCTTTGACTAATTACTGGAACCAATTTTAGCCGTCCTAGCTGATGGACTATATGGTGTGATATTCAAATCGTGGGAATTGTTAAGTAATCAAGAAGCAGGGAGCTGTATGATTTATGAGAGCTTCATTATTATTATTTTATTTAAATATCAGCTCTATATCTCAGACTTTGAGAAAAACATAACATAATTTAACATAATTCATTAATCCAGTATCGATTACATGTTGAACATCTGCAATGAGCATGTATAACTTGCAGGAGTGTATTGCTTTTACCATCCAGAACATAAACATAGATCAAATTTTGTTCTAATGTGTCAATATTTACGTGAGTATAATATCAAATCTGTTGCCATTGCCAAACTGATATATAATCGCTTTTCCAATTGAAGTGTGATATTTTCTTAAATAAAGCTACAAAATTATTGAAGATATAGGGTTTCGTGAACATTCTTTAATTAATGTTTACAAATACAAAATTACGTGTCCCGATGAAACAATTTAATGCACACATAATACTTTAGTATAAAAATTACGACTAGCAAAGGCTTGTTTGTTATGGATTTCGCGCAAAGCTATACGAGGGCTATCTGCGCTAGCCGTCCCTTATTTAGCAGTGTAAGACTAGAGGGGAGGCAGCTAGTCATCACACGCCAACTCTTGGGCTACTGTTTTACCAACAAATAGTGGGATTGACCGTCACACTATAACGCCCCCATGTTTGGTGTGACGGGGATTCGAACCCGAGAGTCGAGCGCCATAACCACCTGGACATGCCGGGTCTACTAGCAAAGGTATTATGTGACAATGGCAGGCTTAAACAGAACTACTATAAATGGGGGGGGGGCGGCGTTGGTTTCCCCTTCTTCTATTTTGAGCTGTAGCACATGAACCTTTGGTCCATGCATATTATGTGGTTTTTAATATCACTTTAGAGTCAACTTTACGTATTTTACGATCTAATTTCTCTCGGCATTAAGGCGGTAAAATTGAAATGGCTGCCAATCATTAACAATTCTTTTGATTGTCTAACCGTTTGAGCTCATCGTGTCGAAATTGTTCCAGCCAGCTCTTCAACATAATTTGTGACACTGAATAGACAGATAGACGGATAAATGAACAGACAACTATGATATATATACAATTTGTTGTGATTGTTTTTTATATTTTAAAGCAAAAAATACTCAAAAGACAAGATTTTATATTTAAGTTGAATTGTTTTAAGGTAAAAATAAGAAAAGCTGAAGAGTAATGAAAACTACAAGACCAGTTCTGTAAAAGAGCAAGCAATTTTAAATAACTAAGATTTGAAAGAAGGAAAAAAAGTTGTTGTATGATATATAATAGATATAGTTTCAGAAACTCCGTAGCTTTGCAACTGTTATTTTTTTTAAATATTTAGTTACTATGAAAGTTACAAGCGAAGTATTTGTGGTATACAAATACTAGGTATATTAAATATGTGAAGGTTTTCAAGAAGTACATTTTTTTATTTTGTAACCTATATACGTATAATATGAAGAAAACGGCAAAACAAAATTGGTATAAGAAAGCATAGGCAGTACTCGTGTCCTGCAATACTAGATAGGGATGCTATAGGCTTAAGGCCGTAGCGGGAGTAAGCTAAAAGCAACATTACAACATAAGTATAATGTTCATTAGTAAGAACTTGTTTTAACAAGTTAGGAATAAGTTTGTGTGAAAGATAAAGAGCAGTTTAGAAGAAAATGAATATTTTACTTAATATAATATCAATATAAAATCATGTCTAAATCTTTATATATATATATATCTTTTAAAAATTGTGATGGTTTTTGAACATATTATTTGATAAATATTTTAAAAGCATTTACTAGTAAGTATTATAAAATGTTAAACTCAATATGAGATTAAGGAAGCTGTCAAAAACTGTATCAGTAAAACCTTTTTTTTTCAAGTTGAGTAGCCAGCCCTACATAGCCTTTTTATGTAGAGATAATTTTTCCTTATACTTGTTTGTTTACTTTTTTATAAGATGGTGTACGTGGGTTACTAGGTTATAGAGTGTATTCTAGAGCTTTATAAACTTTGAATATAATAATAATAAAATAGATAGTCAAAGATCGCGAAGAATGTTTTGTTCTATCAAAGATTATAGTTATTGCTAGAACTAGGTAGGCGTTACTGGGCCTGTTGAAACAAAATGATTATGAACGAAAACAAGAAATCTCGGTTTTGGCTATTCGCCAGTTTTCAACTTCGGAACGCCCTTGGTAGCGGCATATACATTGGAGATGGAGCGACCATCCCAGGTAGCTCTTCATATCTAACTTCTGATGACCTGTAGAGGAGAAAATCCAGATTAATGTTGTTTTGCTTAAATACGAGCATCCGTACCATTCCTACATGGAGAGTGCTCTAGTCACTTTCCGATAATAGTAGTCCGCCAGTGGATCAGTAGGTTTTTGGTCCGATAATAGTAGTCCGCCAGTGGATCAGTAGGTTTTTGGTCCGATAATAGTAGTCCGCCAGTGGATCAGTAGGTTTTTGGTCCGATAATAGTAGTCCGCCAGTGGATCAGTAGGTTTTTGGACCAAAATCAGGAGTTTCATTCTATGTGGTGGACAGAGTGATGATAGACCATTGTGGGCTTTGTGCTGAAACGAAAAAAAGTATAATAGTAATAAAATTAAACCTAGGTATATTAGGATTTTAATATACTGCCCGTTTAAGAATGTGACCATTTGGAGGCCAGAAAGTTAACTTATCAAGCCTAGTGGTTCGGTTTTAGCAACTACCTCACGATGAATAACTATAGGTGATGAATGCTTGTTTTAGAGGTGGGTCATTGTGAGATTAAACACATATATTTGTTCTTAATATCTGTCTATCTATATTTGTCTGTCTGTGTAGATTGGCTTGCTAAAAGAGATGAATGGTGTGTTTCCACGCCCACTGTGTAGTTTTCACTTCTACGGATATCTCTCTTAATAGGGTACGTTTGATCTTCCCACATTATATTTATAGTTTGTACTTCAGTTTCTATTTGTCTATCCATATGTGCGTCACCATTTATTTTTGGTCTAATTCACTGGAGTATTTTATGTAACATTTAAGATAGGGAGATTCTGTTATGCTACGCTCTCTTCTTATCAGATGTTAAAATTAACTTAACTGTTGTGTTATATTTCTAGGTATATATAATTTATTTATTTAAATATATATCAATGTGTTATGCAGGTTTTAATGTATTAATATTGTTCATACAGTCGTGTTTACGATGAAATATTTAATTTTACGGGCAAAACGGGGGTTGTAGATGACAAAATCACCCCTGTCTTTGGTTACTATGGGAGCTGCAGTAATATGTAATTATTTCCTCAGGGCTTAGGGATAAATTTATGCCATGAAACCGAGGCGCTGTAGACAGTCTTGATACCATGTCGCTTAATCCAGTTTCATATTCTAGAATGTCTGCCACACTTTTAGTTTCTTAAAGGCTTCAGAACACAGTTTGAAAAATACGACGACAAAATATGGTATGAAAGTTCACGTACAAGAATGAAAAAAATTTGTGTGTCAGCCGACCAAAGTAAGCAAACAATAAAGCCAAAAGAAGCAATTATAGAACATTACTTTATTATGTTAATGGTACGATTTCTCATCAATTTTTACCAACAGACCACAAATTGAGGTTACTTCATTACCGTTTATTTTATTTCTCCCATTACATTTATAATGTATATATATATATATATCCCCCTTTGAAACGTTAAATAAAGATATAATCACACATCCTTTATCATAGAAGTAATACAATAACTTGGGTGATGGTTATCTAATTTTTGATGGAGTATTCAACTACCTATTACGACGGGCCTAACGCGGCCCAGTAGTTAAGGGTGCTGGATCCGAGGTTCCATGTTTCGCGCCCTGTTACCATGAAAAAAAAAAATGCTCTGCACTTTGGGGTCGTTATAAGAGTAACGGTCAAATCCCACTATTAAATTGGATTAGTCTACGAGTTGGCGGTGGAGGGTGTTGCCTAATTGTCTTCCCTCTAGTTTATAACATCAAAATTAAGGACATCTAGCGTAAATAGGCCCTTTGTGTGAAATTCAACAAACAAAAACAACAACCACGTACGAGACGTACGTAAAGTTATATTATTCTTAGGCACACGGATTAATATTATAGGTAAAAATACTAACCCTCAAATAACCGAAGGAATGGCAGGAAATATTATGCGGTATTTAACTGAATTCCTACACTAAAGATAGTATGAAAACAAAGTGAAAAGTAATCTGTATTTACAACAAAAAAGAATCAAACTGACGAGTGTACAAAAACACACAACTGTTCTCTAAATGAGGGAGCGCTCTCAATTCAGAAACAAGTCTGACCAAAATCTCAATTAGTTTTGAAGAAATTCTGAATGAGAATGAAACTTTATAATGGCTATATACACAAAATAAATAAAAAATGGGAATTTAAAAACCTGCAAATAGGGATCGTAAAAAATAAGAAAACAAGGCTAGATATACTGTACACGTTATTTACTCAAACTACAAACCCCTATTCTGACTCCATGCTGTTACCTAGAATTAAATTTAGTGGAGTCAAAATAGGGATTTGTAGTTTGGGTAAATAATGTTTACAGTATCTGACCTTGTTTACTTACTTTTTTTTTACTATCCCCAATTGCAGGTTTTTAAATTCCTAATTTTATTTATTTTGTTTGCTGGCTTTTTTATACTCGGCTATGGGCAAAGGATTACTAGGTATGGTAGCTAATCTTATACATTGTAATGATAATATACATAGCTAATAGGCAGTTGATATAGTTCATGATGATTTTCTGTAGCTATTGATTATTTGATCACATTAGTTCGAAATGTAAAATGTTAAACTGCAGTTGGAAATTGTTATGAAGAGTTGTTTGAGAATATAGTGAGCGTTTATAGTAATTATTTTACGAATGTGTGTAATAAAATTTAATATTATATGTATTGACTTTTTTACTACTTGACTTCATGCATGATATAGGGATTGACTCCCTCAAGACACTGATTGTATAGTGTACTAAGCATTAAGTATGCACACGTTACAGTCATCTAATTTTCATCTATTAATGGCTGATAATTCCTGTTTCACCATGTACTTAAGCTTTTAAAGAGAAGATCACATATTTGTGAAAAAGCTAACTTTAAGGGGTAATGATAACATCGTGTACACTAGAAGGTAAGAACAGGAGTAGTCTTGTTTAAGTCTATAAACATAAGGTTTCTCATATTTTCATAAAATTATTTTATTTGTTCTCAA
>NW_013665779.1:691854-698005 GCF_000517525.1 Limulus polyphemus | reverse complement strand
CTTCCTAAGTTGTTGAGTTCATTCTTATACCTCAACGTTCACACCTAAAAATACTCATAATAATATTTTACCAATGCATTTATATGCCCTATATTCGAAATAAAACCGCTTTTCCTCCATCTGATGTATTCGTGGAGAAGTCGGGGCCTAAAGTCGGGAACTTTTATCATTAAATATATATAGATAAATACCCACTCTTCTTGCAAGTAAGCCACCAGGGCCCAGCGGGATAAAGCTAGCGTGTTTTGATGTGCTAGTTTAAGGCTCGAATTCGACATCTGTTGAATTTCTTTTTATATAATTTTTGTCCAAACTTTTATAAAAACATCTATAAAAAGTAAATCGACAGTGGGTCGGATTCGAACCTTCAACTTGCAAAACAAAAAAATACTTTTTTTCCCACTAAGGGTGGGTATCAATCTATCTATCTATCTATCTATATATATATATATACTTAATGGTAAGAATTCTTGACTCTAGGCCTCGATTTCTCAGCGAAAACATCATATGGGAGATAAAAAGGTATTCGGAATCAGGACATTAAAATGCACTGGTGAAATATTATAATGGATACTTTTAGGTGTGAAAGCTATTGAGGTATCCATGTCAGATCAAACTGTCTGAGATGACCATCTGTCTTATGTAACGTTACCATAACAGCAGTCCACTAACTGTTCTCAAGTCATGTTCAGATGTGAAGTTCCACTCTCAGTATCTCATGTTTGGCATCCCACATGTTGCAAAGTTGTCAGAAGGTCTACAAGAATAATTGGAGTAGTTATGCTCTGTGTTAATTGTTAAATTAACAAATGTGAATTATAAGAATAATTTAAGTAGTTATGCTCTATATTAATTGCTGACGAGTTTATAAATGTGAGAAACGACAAGAGATAGAAGAGGATGTATATTAAGATAATGAAAGAACACGATTTTGAATGAGAACATTAGGCGTGGTTTCACTGTAAGTCAGAAGCACGGGAATTATTCAGATTCAGCTGGACTGGACCTTATGTTGTGATGCAGTGACTCAATCCTTCAAACAACGAGAGTTAACTGTTGAACGTTTGGTTATTAAAATGAACGTCTACGTCACTGACGAACCTCTGCAACACTGTCTTGACCAGGAAATAGAGAGAAATGAAGTAAGCTGCAGATAACAATTAGAGAGCACCATTGAATACTTCTCTGATCTGGCAGAAGAAGAAGAAAAGGATGGAGAACATAATATCAATCCTCTTTTGGCTGTTCACAATGACCAGAAGAAGTGGAGACACAGTCCAAACATGTAATACACTCAGCCACGCGGATTTCAGCAGCGATATTGAGTTTCTAGTTACTAATGGTTGTGAGTGACAGATATCAGTTAGGATGGTGGACTAGTCAAGAAATCAGTGACCTAAAAGAAATTGTGACCCTTGATTTCTGAGACACGTTGAATTCAATTCTGAAATATTACAATATTTTGTGTTACTTACTCGATTACACTTGATGGAAACAGGTCACAGAGATAGCTAGTGGACGTAGAACTTTGATGAACAGCTGCCTGGGGTTATGAAACTTTTACGTGATATACAAAGGATGCCACCTGAGGGTTGCATAACTATTACGTAACATGCAAGGTATGCCAACACCTGAGTGTTACATAATGTTAAGTACTGGACACCAGAGGGGGATGGCGTCCACGAAGTTGCACCAGAGGGTGCTGTTATTTTAGGGAGGGGGTGTCATCATAGTTTCACGAAGTGGCACCAATGGACACATTGGTATAAGGAGTGCACAGATAGTTCATGAGTGAACCATCTGAGGGTGATGTAGATCAACGACATCAACTTTATAGTAACAGTCAAAGACTTAAAATCAATAATTTAATCTAACTTGCATAATGTTGCGTTTACGATTATCAGTACTGAAAAGTTTTTTCCATCACAATTACAGTTTTGCTTTATTAAATCTGCTATCTTAATCTTATCAATTTTATAGTTTTATTGTCTCGTTAAAATATTGGTTTTACTTGTAACTTTTGAGGACATTAAATCTAGACTACAATATTGATGGTGAAATCACATGTTGAGACACCCTACGATGAACTCATCATCTTATTGAACTATCTCTTTATAGAAACATCATCCACCCTAGAAGCACTAACCTTAGTAACACAATTTGCCAGTAATAGCATCTGCCTATAGAATCTTTGTAACACAATCCACATAGTAACACCATCCACCTTTGTAAAGCACATGTAATAAAGTTAAATATGTAAATGAAAATTGTAAACATAAGTTGAGATGAGTTGAAACCTGTATGCAGTCCTACGAAGGTATAGTAACACTGTCCGCCAACAGAAACACCATCCACCTATGTAAAATACGCAATACGCCTATCAAGACCATTCACCTATAGAATCTTAGTAAGACCTTGTAATAATAACACCTTTTTTTCCCATAGTAGCACTGTCAGCCTTTGTAAAACATATATAATTTGTAAGTGAAAACTATAAAGTAACTGTCAACATGTGGAAAATTAAATATTTTGTCAAGAACTCGTTTGCAGTTATACACAGTAGAAATCATAATTATATGGGTAGAGGAATAGCATAAGAATATATATAATCCATAAAGCTAAATATGGTAAAATGCTATTGATTAATTGATCATCCTACAAATCATGGTAACATTGTCCTTAGTACTATCATCCGCCTATAGTAATACTCTCTTTAATAACACTATCCGCCTATAGAAACTCCGTCCGCCTTGTAAGACGTACATAATGTAAAAGCAAAAACTATAAAGTTCATAAGATTAAAATATCAGATTTAATGTTTTTTCTCATAAAGCAAAACTGTAATTGTGATGAAAAAAACCTTTCACTACTGATAACTGTAAACACAACGTTATGCAAATTAGATTAAATAATTAATTCCAAGACTGATCATTACTATAAAGTTAATGTAATGTTGATCTACATCCCCCTCTGATGGTTTGCTCACGAACTATCTGTGCACTCCTCATATCAATGTGCCCACTGGTGTTACTTCGTGGAATTAAGTCAGTAGCGCTCTCTGGTGCAACTTTGTGGACGCCATCGCCTTCTGGTGTTCATTACTTAACAATTATGTAATCCTTAGGTGTCGACATAATTTGCATATTACGTGTAGTTATGTAACCCTTAGGCAGCATACTTTGTTTATTATGAAACAGTTGTGTAACCTCAGACGGAGGCATCCTTTGGGCACAGGACAGCTCCCTTAACTACTGATTATAACTAGAATAGCTACACACATCATTGGTACAGATCAGCTATTGTGTTCATAAGCTATTAAAGAATATATCTGATTATAACTAGAATAACGACATACATCATTTGTACAGACCAGCTATTGTGTTTATAAGCTGTTGAAGAATACATCTCCAACTAACATATAGGTGTAATGTCAAGGAAAACTTCTCATTCTAATTTTGCATGAGAAACACCCTTAATCATGCTCTGATGGAAATAAGCACATCTGCACATGACAAAATAAATCATAAGCATATACTGAACATCATATTAGTGGGTTGAAGAATATTAGTCTGTGTATAGGAAAATCCCATTACACATGCAATGAAGACAGAGGCGAAAAGAATATTAATGAATAATGTTCAAATTTTCCATGATAATTTCGTGTTACTTGTGATTACCGCTGGAAAAACGCACAGAGCAACATTATTAAATCTATCCTTTCAAAAAATTTCACTATCTTGAATTATTTACTTTTATTTTGCGTTTGCAGTGCGGTGAACAGTTGGAGTAAGTTTTGCAGTGAAACTATTTAAAAATGTAGTTATTGTTCTAGCAAGTTTAAGCATTCTACAAACAAACATCGGGTACGTTGTACGTCCACAAGAACGTAAATACTTACAAGTTATAAACATTCATAAAACCGCATTAGTCAAAATGCACAAGTCGGTTAAATAAATTATGTTTTAGAGAATAACAATTTGAGTGTTTATTGTTAAGCGCAAAGTTACACAATGGTATCGAAACGCGAGTGTTTGTTGTTAAGCGCAAAGTTACACAATGGTATCGAAACGCGAGTGTTTGTTGTTAAGCGCAAAGTTACACAATGGTACCGAAACGCGATATTACACAATGGTACCGAAACGCGATATTTAACCTTTTTAGACCCACAGACTTGCCGTTGGGCCACCGGGGACATAAGAGTTTGAAGAGAAAGAAAATACTACTGGCATACAGTTGTAAAAGTGAAATATGAAATAAAGGTTGTATCATTTATATAGCAGTTTTACTTGTACAGAATGAAGTCCGATCAGGAAATCTGACTACATCTTTTAGAATACAACTTCAGAAAATTGGCAGAGTTAATATATAGTATTTACCTCCCGTAACTAACCCATATTTACATAGATATTTGACGAATAAGCAATATTTGTGCTACGAATTTATTCATTCATAATATTTATTGGGCAAATTGATTGAAGTAAATTTTCTTCATCACAAAATGGAGAATTTGTGAAAAATGAACGAGGCTCATTCTATTCTGGGATTCACCACATGTCACCGAGTTAGACTTATTAATTTTTACTAAAACTCACGGTATTTACCACATGTCACCGAGTTAGAGTTATCTATTTTTACTAAAACTCACGGTATTTACCACATGTCACCGAGTTAGACTTATCTATTTTTAATACAACTCACGGTATTTACCACATGTCACCGAGTTAGACTTATCTATTTTTACTAAAACTCACGGTATTTACCACATGTCACCGAGTTAGACTTATCTATTTTTAATACAACTCGCGGCACTTATGTTGAAAAGCATACCAACTGTTTTCATTCGGAGTTTTATAATCATCACGTTTATGCCAACTTCTAGATATTATATACTTTCGTAAGTTGAAACGTTGAGAATAGTGGACATAAAGCGTTATACAACTGCAACATTTATAAAACAGTTAGCACATGTTTTGAAAGCATTGATTGTAATGTGGCTTTCAGCTCGTTTTTTTCTCTTATTACACTACACCATCCACGTGTTTCCAGCTTTAATGAAATCTCGATTTCCAATAGGACTTGTTTCCAACATGTTAGTCAATAATTCGGTTGTCAAAAACACTGCTCTTGCGGAATCATTTTTTAATTAGAAATTTGTTTTGAAAGAGGACTATCTAATAAGATGTGTTCAAATAACTTTTCTTTCTGCTTTTTTTGTATTTTGCTAATTTAATTTCCTACACACATAAAGCCAACATCTGAGGGTTCATAAAAACAGTGCAGTGGTGTAGGAAGCAGGGTGTCAAAACTTTTCCAGAGTTGGTGGGTCTATCCCCCTTCCCCCAAATTCGACCTTGAGGTTGTTGAGTATATTTCCATACCTCTGTTTTTCCACTCCATTAAATATACTTGTGAATATATGTCTTTTGTTTTTATTAACTTAGAGAACAGTTTCTAATGTCTGTGTATTGAGGTTAATCATTATATTACTTGTTCTCCAATCTTGTGAATTTGTTATTCTGCTATTTTAAGCACGGTACGTAGCGCATTTTTTACAGTATTACATGTATGTGTTATATGCCTTATCTATTTCCTGCTTTTGCTGGTAGTATAGTTATTACCGTAATAATATGCAATCAGGCCTGAGTAATCGATTTGTATGTGTAACATATTTGGATTTATTTTTTATCGTCACGGTCAAAATTCAGTTTGTATCTATTTCTACACGCCACACAAAGTATATAATTTGTATGCGTGTAAACAGAGGTTTTAATTACTTCAGTAAATCAGTATTGAATATCGGTATTAATACGACGTATAGAGAAAAAAAATAATTGTAAGACTTTTATTCGAGAACTATCTATTATAATATTACTCAGTTATTTCTGTCCTGAAAATGCGCGTGCACCTATCTAAATGCGTATGCGTGCGCACTCATTTCAAAGAATGTAAACAAAACGTGAAAAGACGGATGTAAATATACTTTAGTAGACATTTTGTACAACAACAACAACATAGTAAAAGCTTCTCAAAGTTTTTAAAAGGGTCAACGTAAGGTCGTAGAATAACATTATAAGTGTATTTATTAAAGTTAAAATAAGACCCAAACTCGAGCGCTTTCGAATAGTTGACTATTCTTTGTTTTCCTGAAGAA
>NW_013665779.1:679714-691759 GCF_000517525.1 Limulus polyphemus | reverse complement strand
TTCTTCAGGAAAACAAAGAATAGTCAACTATTCGAGGGCGCTCGAGTTTTGGGTCTTATTTTAAGTCTATTACACTTTATATGTGATCCTTTGTGTTAACTCTTTTTTATCAAGATTATGAGTGTATTTACTGATAGTGCTAAGTACGTAGAACTTTAACCCTAACTAAACTACAGACAAAAAATATACACAAGTTACAGTGTTAATTTATCTCTTTATCGAATATAGGCTGTGCTTATTAATAAAGGCTTAAATAATGTTAGGCCTAAGACAAATTGACTTATTGATTTCGATGTCTGCCGTTAGAATTATTTTGTATTACTCTAGAAATGGTGTATTTAAAGAAGTACTGTTGCAATAAATATACTAATTTGACCGCAAATGTTAATGAAAAGTAAGTATTTAAAAGTGCTAAAAATAACTAATTACTGAATAACAACCTGTTTAAAAGTATTATTACCCGCATAAAAGCATTAGTACCCGCTTAAAAATGATGGGTAAAGAAACTTGAAAACCCTTTTCTTTTTGTTAGTTTTGAAATTCTTGGTGTTGCATTTTCGCTAGTAATTCAAACTTGGACTTCATTTATTCCAATGCTCTGAGACATCTGTTTAGATGTCAACGCGTTCACAGTTTTGGATGTTAAATAAGCAACTGAAAGACTAAGTTTTATAGTTTGGTTTTTGTTTTTTAAACTAATTGTGAATATAAAAAATAAGTATTATCACAGAATTTGCATTCAATGCGAAATGTAAATATCAATTTTAAGAATTGAGTAAGTAATCATTCATATTTAACTTAAAAACAATAACATGTCAAGTTTTCATCGTAGTTTCAAACGTAATCGTATTCAATAAAACTGATTCTGAAAAAGAACTGACAGTATCATTGTCAAAAAGTTTTGAATGATGGGATTTTAAGTTACTCTTTATATCTCATATTCCACATACATCACAATCTCAGTTCTTATTCGAAACAATTAAAGGATAATCGTAATTTTCACTATCATAGTTATGGTAAGGCAAAAAACAATTGATATAAGATAATATCCATCACACACCTTAATTACTTTTATGAAGATCAGGTGTCTGATGATCAGTCATGTGATCAGGAATGCAAATAATATGGTATATGTGGTCTTAAGTTGTTTTTTTTTATACCTTTCTTCAGTATATAACATAGTCTCATGAACAGCAAGAACAGCCTGGTGTCGATAGTTCATACTTGAAAATCAGTGTTGATGAGTTCTTGAGTCATCCTCATGAACCTTCTTCTGAAAGAGTGGTTTTTAGTATATCTTTAGCGTCCGGAGTCATACATACTCGATAGGATTGGAGTACGGTGATTGTGAAGATCAATCTTTCGGTCAATCTCGTCAAAGAATATGTCAACCAGATTGGCGTGGTGGCGGTGGACGTTATCACCTGTTAGTGTGAATCAGAGAAAATTGAACCACCATATGACAGCGGGAAAAACCCTATGATGTGATCCCTATTATTTGTTTAATACTTGTGGCCTTAATGGTATCATTTCAAAGGATGTAGAGATCAGTATGTTAACGCTTGTTCTTGCTCACGCCACATTTCTATCACGACTATATACATCACGTTCCTGTATTAAATGGGGGGGGGGGGAATCTGGTTCCAGTTTGAATGAGTATAATCCTGTTATATTACTGCAGAGTGAAACGCAACTCATGTGGATAACATCAATTGATCCACTGTGGATGGCCCACTACCGAACGTTGTTCTTTGCACCATTGCAGGCAAGTTGTTTGTGTTTTACTATGAGTGTAGTAAATCTCGTTGGGTTTCTAACTTACAGGTCAACCCTTTGAAGCCAATTTCTAACACATGGTGTTCAGTTGAGGCTGTAGACATCGAATTCATCGAACTTTTACCCAATGACTATGTCGAACCAGAATCGACATAATTGTCAGAGATGTTTGGTGTAACAACGTGCGTATATATTTTTTTAATCAAATTCCTTAAATGTTATTCCCAAAACGTTTTATTTGAAGTCCAAACATGATTCGTGAACGGTTTAAACTCCGTGATTAATTTCAAAGTGATGAAAGAAACAGTATTGTTAGACCATTATAAACGTGTGTGTGTGTGTTTATATATAACAATAAACTAATTAACATTATCTTATAACAATGTTTTTGCATTGTTTTGGCTGTATTGTTACAAAATCCAACTATTATTTGCTTAAACAGCGCATTTCACTTTTTATTTTCAATATGCCAACAACACTACAGGTTTATTGTATTTTTCATATAATGTAACGTTTTAAACACGGAAATCGCGTTGATAAGATTGATATAGAAGAGCTTGGCTCAGTTTGTTTATATTATTTTTGTTACATTTTACTTATATCAGCTGAACCATATAGATTTATTATGTGACCAACATTCTTTTTTTCGTCTCTGGGTGGGACAGCATTAATTTTATGGACTTACAACGCTACAATCCGGGGTTCGATTCCCACCCAGTATAGCCCAATGTAGGTTTGCTCTAAAACAAACAAACCATCTTTTCTTGAATAATTTTGTGCTAATTAATCTCGATTAGCTTGCAATAACAGAAAATTATTATCGGTTACTTTGCTATAGTGTGGTTAAAATAAAATAATCATTGTCAGAAATTTTTGATGAAACAACTTCCGTGTATATTTTATAAACATATCCCTTAAAAGTTATTCAAAAAGGAATTTTGTAGACGGAGTGAATAATTTATTATCCTCATCTTAGCAAGATTCATCACATATGCATGGTACTTGGAAAATGACTTCGCAGTTTCTAACAATGGTACAAGATTAAACCGGTTTATATGATTTTAGTCCAAATGCAAAAATTAGAAAAATATATACAGAAACTTCATACGTTTTTCGATACACTTCAGTAACATTATGGACCTAATGGATGTTTTTGTTGTTTTTTTTTCAGGTAGATTTTATATATCTAAGTCAACAATATGAAAATCGATCGGAAATTTAAATCTATTGGATCACGAGTTGTTTGCATTTATATACAAAATTGACAAATGTGGTAAAACTTTACAGTTAACTTCAATGTTTTCACATGTATCTGGTTGTTCTTTAATATTTGCCTGGAATAAGCAAAAAAAAAGGTGATTTATTTCAAATAAAATAAGCACAGAGGCAACACAAAGAACAAACAACACACACTACAACGTGTTCAAAATTATTTTATTGCATTTGACCGGGTTTGTTCAGCTTCTCTTGGCACTGTTTAGAAGGTCTCGCATTCTTTGTGCACTGTAAAGCACGTGGTTTCTCATGAGCAAGTTCAGGTGTAAGAGTTAAATTTTAAAACAAGTTATGTGCACGTGTGTATTGTGTCTGGTGACATGAGAACAAAGTGATTAACGTTATTAAATGTCCTTAATAACTATTAAAATTTGTTTTAAACTGCACAAAAACACGCACGGTATCTTTGCTTCGTCCTCGTTCCTTTCCAATATATCTTGACAGTGAGTGATTTTCTGGAAAGTTTGAACACAGAAACGAAGAGCATAGGTTGAAAATAATGTAATTTTTTTAGTAAATATTCAACAGCTTTTAGAATTTGAAGGGATACTTCTAACAACTGACAAATAGATATTCAGGAATTATGAGGAAACGTTCTGTTTATAAACATGGATTACTTGTTTGTGATATTTAAATGATATAATAATAATATTAATAGGAATATATTATCTATTTATAAATCATATCTTAATAATATTAAGATATTATTAATAGCGATACATGGATTATTTATAGTTGATATTAATAAGGATACAAAGCATAATAAAGTACTAAATATTTACAACAGATGTAAAACTGTTTTTCAGATACAATCAATATGACTGTGTATGGTGTTAATAATGGATATTTGTGACATATCAAAATATCAATGCGAAAGTGTAAAGTATTTATAGAAGGGAAAATACTTTGGAAAATTTGTAAGAAATAAAAAGGATTGTAGGAAGCTCATTACAAAACAATGATGGGTGATTAGGAAAACTAAAATGTTGATATGCGAACAAGATAACTTTGGAGAATTTCGGGAAACCACACAGCTATGATAATATTGAAAACCAACCATGTCCACTTCAGTTGAAGAATGGACTGCCTGTCACAATGCAGCATCTGCAAATAAAAACGTTGAACTTTCTACAAAAGAGTAGAACTCTACGTATTGAAGTGGAACGAAATTTGCCTTATTGAGTCAAAACATTATTATAGCCAGGGTAGATTTTTGTAGAATCCGTAAACAGTAATGGGTTTAATTATTAGGGTCCTTTAATCAGTATAATAAAATTACCTAAAGTACTTTATTCTAGCATGACAGCAGAACCCACAAACTAAAAACGAGTTTGGGTACAGCTTTGTTTGAAAAACAAACAAGCTTTGAACTAAATAATGATGATCCATGGAGGCTAAAACAAAACGTGGTATCAGAGTGGAATAATCAATGCTATTTTAGTTTCATGAGAGGAAAGCGAACATGGAGTGGTTGTTGCTTTATAGAGAAAGTCACCATAAATGTAATTTTCTCGTTTGATGTATATGCATATAATATTTATATTATTTTCAATGCTAGAAAAACATTTATGAAAATCAAAGGCTCCGAAACATTCGTAATGTCTCTGTGACTTTTGACGACTGTGTTTGTGACAGTATCTTGTAATAGATAATGAATATCTCCCGATTAAATCTTTTTAAGCGATATCCTGATATGGAATAAAAAAATCGGCTTATCTAGTCATTGTATGGAAACACTGCCCATAATGATGACTGTGAGTTACTCAAGTCGGTTCACCAATATAATCTTAAAAGATCCAGAGCTGTATGTCGTGGCCACCAGATGGAGGCTTCGACTGAAGAAATGATTAATTGGCATGTCTACCTATGCGACATAAAATATCTAACAATATATTTAAACCGTGCTATTTTCTACTCTAAGAACTCGGTTATAGTAATATTCTCTATACATTTCTAATAGTGCAGTGTACGATTTAGTGAATTTTCATCTTCCGTATACCCGTTTTCAACCACATTCATGGCATATGAACCATTTAATTATCCTATTCACTTTGAGGACTCAACAATTTTCTGCAACTACACAATCCTATGTAGTTTAATTATTTTAAACTATCACAGTTTCTATGCCAAGGATAATTTCCGAATCCCTCAGTTACAGACTTTGTGAAGGGCAGATTTTTCTGAATGTTGTTCATTGGGCAACTGATATGCTTTATAGACTTAGCAACTCGTTACCAAAGCAACACATTCAATAGCAGTGGTTATTCAGAGGATGCTCTGGATAAATGTTTAAAACTAGGATATACCCTTCTTTACTGTTTGTATAACTCTGGATTAACTTTTACTTTCAAAAATCATCTTTTTGGAATAAAGTTACTGCAGAGTCTGCTGATTAGGATCTCACTGTAGATGGCGTTGATTGTGCCTTCAACGTGATAACGAATTTTCTTTTTTGTTGGGTTTCTCCATGCTCGAATTTCTCTGGTGGAATCGTTTACTTCGACCACCTAACAACAACAAAAGCATGAAATTAATCCTTATCTTTAGGTTATAACATAGTACTTTCTTAACAACAACTTCCTAATATTCTTTTTTCAAGGCGGTTTTATTCCTTTACATGTGATCCAATCGAAATGCATTATATCACGCGACCCTTTTGATTAAAAAAAATCAGATATCTTTTTTCCCCTACTAATAGCTCACAGCTTTAGGATAGTTTTTTAAACAAGGATAAAAGGTAAATAACGTATGAAATCAAAATTGGTGATAGTCACAAAATAACAGTAATGTCATGTATTGATGGATAGTTTGTGCAACATAACGTTAAAATAAGACTGATAACAATTGTTTACAAATTTATATATACTGCAGGTTTCCAAGTAAGAAGAACATGATATCATTTCCTCACGCCACTATCGGCGAGTACTTTCATTCAATACCCCTAGCTTATCAAAATGTTTTGAACGAAGCTTAGTTTTTAGCATTCCCAGCTGACCTGATGACCTCTGGTATTGAGTGAACGGCCTCGTCGGAGGCGGCGTGCGGTCGAGATGTAATTACGTTCATCTTATTTAGAAACCCGTAGTATAGGGTCTGTGAAAGACATTTTTTGTTTTAAACAATTATCAGTCGTATTATGAAATTACATATTGATCAGTAGATACCTCTTTATTGGCAAAAGGCGTTATATGCCAAAACAACATTACTGTGTGAAATCAAGCCAATATCTAGTGACAGTAACATAACGATAGACGGCATTGTGTAGGAGCTGTTGAGTATTTGATTTCAGTGACACAACAGTAAACAACGTTGAAGTAGTTAAATATTTGGCGTCAATGATATAAAAAAACGAGCGACAATAACACGTGAACTCGGTAAAATATAAAATAAGAGATGAAGGATGGGGTTAGACAAATCGCCAATTTGGGGATTTCATTCTTTATTAATAGCATATTTGACTACAGTGAATAATAACAAACCACAATATTTGATAAAATCATTAAAATATTTCTTGTTAGTCTTAAACAACAACGTGTTAAAATAGTAGAATATTTATTAACGTGCAAGATCAAGAGGGTGTGAAACTGGTAGAATATTTGTCAACGAGGGAGATCGACGGCGTGTGAAACTGGTAGAATATCTATTAACGAGCAAGATCAACAGTGTGTGAAACTGGTAGAATATTTGTTAACGAGGGAGATCGACATTGTGTGAAACTGGTAGAATATCTATTAACGAGCAAGATCAACAGTGTGTGAAACTGGTAGAAAATTTAACGAGGGAGACCGACAGTGTGTAAAACTGGTAGAATATTTGTTAACGCGGAAGATCGACAGTGTGTGAAACTGGTAGAATATATATTAACGAGCAAGATCAACAGTGTGTGAAACTGGTAGAATATTTGTTAACAAGGGAGATCGACAGTGTGTGAAACTGGTAGAATATATATTAACGAGTAAGATCAACAGTGTGTGAAACTGGTAGAATATTTGTTAACTAGGGAGATCGACATTGTGTGAAACTGGTAGAATATTTGTTAACGAGGGAAATCGACAGCGTGTGAAACTGGTAGAATATATATTAACGAGCAAGATCAACAGTGTGTGAAACTGGTAGAATACTTGTTAACGAGGGAGATCGACATTGTGTGAAACTGGTAGAATATTTGTTAACGAGGGAGCTCGACATTGTGTGAAACTGGTAGAATATTTGTTAACAAGGGAGATCGACAGCGTGTGAAACTGGTAGAATATTTGTTAACGAGGGATATCAATAATCTATGAAACTGGATAGCATTCAACAAGGGAACTTCATTAGTCAATTTTTTACGTTCATTTTAATCTTTATTTTCAGCAACATTAGGATGTTGCTCACTCCTTTCTTTTAAAGCAGCTACTATTCATACTTACTTACCTTGTGAAAGTGACATGCACATTTCCCCTGCAAGAAGTCTTTATATCGGGCCACAGTGACGTTGAAAGTGTCGATAACTTCAAAGTTATAGTGTTTGGCAAAGTCTGCTAAGCCTAAATTATGATAAACTAGCTTTTGGTGTTCTGTCTGCAAAAGTAAAAACAAATTAATTGAAGTACGTAATAAACACCACTTTCTTAAGTTTTTATTATTATCGTAAAGAAAAAAACGTTAAAGGATATGTTAACTTTATGATTAACTTTTATTTTTAGTTGTAATGTCTAGGAAACTACGTACGTGATTTCTTTTTTAAGATACGTACATTTTCATCTTCTCATGGGTGTGTTGTGTAACAATTCCATCTCTTGTGCGCGTTTATACGTGTACATAAATTTAGGTATTTATTCGTATTAAAAATTTGAAATATAATAGCTCTGTATGTGACTTAAATTATTATAATTTATTTATATGGAAGATTCAAACATTTACATTGATTCATAATCTCACAGACGACGCCATTTGGAATTGAAAGAGCATCATCCTTTTTTAAGCAGCTTTAATTTCAGTAGTGACATTTTGATCAACCCTCATGAAAAAGACATTACTAAAAACGTGTCTGATTAAATATTAGTACATACATATGTTTTGATGGTTTCTTGACTTTTCACTATTTCTAAGTGACTTAATTCTCGTACTATGCCAGAATGTATTTTCACAGGCGATACTCTGTAGTAAGATGTACACCGTTGTTTTGAAAAAGTGGATTTCAACAGCAGTAAGTGTATCTAAATTTGTTAAAAAATAACACATAAATGTAAGTTTAAAAGATCTGATGTGTTACGGTATACAATGGGTTAGGATATATTTATTCTTATTATAATAGATTTTCACAATGGGTAACGCGGGTTGACCTTATGGTTAGTTTCGGATTTCAAAGCTGGCGATCCTAGTTTGAATCCGTGCGATACAATAAATTATTCTTCGCACTTTAAGCTGCGAGTACGTTATAAGAGTAAAAGTCAATCCCTTAGCGTGGATGATGAATGGTAGGGTGTTGCTACCTGACTGTCTTCCATCTGACCAGTAGTTTAAAATACAAATTTAGTAGCTTTTCTATAAATACAAAAGTACAAATACAAAAATTCCACACTGATAGAATGCTACTAGTTTTTCAAAAGATGACATGTTTTACCAAGGAAGATATTGTTCTGTTCAAATGTTTTCTAAGATGGCACTAACTCATTAATTAAAGCCGGTAAGCTAAGACTATCGCTCGATTATTCGTTTATGCATCTATTAAATAAAAACATATGTATTTTTTTAGAGTCAAATGCATTAGTATTCTGTCTAAAGCAATCACTTTATTACTCCATTAATGATGTCGGTAATATCACCACATATAAATTTAGGCAGGCTTACTGTAGTGAGACTATGGATCTCGTCCACTGGCTGATGGAACCCTGCTCCCAAGGTTTTCATCACTAGTCTGATTCCTTGTAGCCTCTCTCTGTATCAGAACAAAAATATGGATGTACAATACACCATAGTGTTTCAAAAACTACCTTCAAAACTAATAAAACCTCAATGCTGTCTCACAAAAATGGTGTCACATGTTTTTGTTTCTAACGTCATAGTTCTAATACTTCATTTCATTTAGGTTTTAGTCAATAGATTGGGGTTTCTTATTATGTAACCTTGCTAGAGAATTAATTATTAGTGATTAGTGCCCTGTTAGGGCGCTCTACTTGCAATCTGCGGGTCGTGGGTTCGAATCCTGTCACCGAACATGCACTTTCAGGGAGGGGACGTTATGGTGTGATGATCAGTTACAGTTTTCGTTAGAAAAAAATAGATCAAGAGTTAGCAGTGGGTGGTGTTGAATAGCTGCCTTCATCTAGTCTATTGTTTAAAAATTAAGGACAGCTAGCGCAGATAACTCTCGGGAAGCTCTACGCGTAAATAAACAAACAAACAATCGACTTTTGGGAGACCTTACACGTAGGCTGACCAAATTAATTAAACAATATGTAGACGATAAACTAAATGGGCAGGTCAAAGTAATAAGAAATTATGTGGCCATTTTACTTTAGGATTAGATAAAACTGGCCGACCTAATGATGAGTTGTATAGTTCAATACAACGTGTAAGCTCATGGACCTAATTGCAAGTTATTGTCGAAGAGAGCAAGTAAGCTGATTGATCTAATGACGATATATGTTATCAGTAAATCAAACAGGCTGTTAGTTCATCTAATGACGAGACATATAACCAAATAAATCATGTGGGCTGTTTCAACTAGTGATGAGATACATAGGAAAATGTATTGTGTAGCTTGACCAATCTGACAAACGTCACAGAAGTTCAAATGCCTTCCGCCATTCTCCTTCATTATACACATTATGAACATTAAACAAATGATGAAAAATTATCATTAGTATTTAGTGGATCTGTCTTCTGTAATGATAAACACGTTTACACATCGTATGTAAAAGATCTGAAATCTGAGCCTATGGGATTACACAGAAGATAATACAGAAGTTGGTTGTTTAGAGCGCGTTTGCAGGGACCGATCAAGGGTGGACCACACATGAACAAGAGGGTCTTCGTCTTGCTGAAACTGCATTGTCACTATTCACTGTAGGCAGTAATAGTGGATCCCTTCTTGCTGACTTTGATCGCGCTCCTTATGCCCAATTATACGATTCCTGAAAATATGGTTAAATTCTGAGATATTTTCATTTGTAGCATGACATTTTTTATTCTATGACCTGTACAAAGTTATGCTTGTACTTATAGGTCTGGGTTATTTTCATATGACGTAATGGAGATGGTTGATTTGTATCCTCGGGGGCGCTTTGTTACTTATTGGTAGGCTATGTATCATGCCTATTTTTAAGTGAAGCGGCTATAAGCACAATATTTTAAGGGTCATATTCATTGATTCTTGCAGTATCCTGCAAACTGAGACCCATTTTATTGCAAACATCGATATAGTACTTTTGAAAGAGAGAGAGAGAAGATTAATAGCTGTGCTAGTTTGTGAGAAAAGATATTCAGACATGAGGCACACTGTTCTTTTAAAATACCGCATATTAAATCTAAACTGAAAGGAGAAAAAAACCTTTGATCTTCAGTGTGTCTCTGATGAAATTTTGTTACTCGAGGAAATTTAGATAAGGTAATTATTTTAAATGTGGGGTTTTCTTTATAATCATATTGTACATAAATTGTTACTTGTGATACAAAGCAAAGAGATTAATCTTGCATCAAAGCATTCCTAGTACTTACCCTCTTAGAGCGCGCATCAACATATGTAGGTGTTGAGTAGCTAGCCAATGGACGCCACCTACGATCAGTATAGTGTCGGTGTTATTCTTCAAAGGCTTAGAACTGAAATAATCCACATAATAATTTTTATTGATTTACAGGTTAAAGTACAATGACGTTTCATAACAGTTTTAATACAAACTGGATACGTTTTAAATGACAGACGTTTCATGAGTATGGTGAGAAATTTTGACTTGACGGCAGTAATGGCCATAGTTTTAGAAATATGGTAAAATATGAAAATATACTGGATCTTTGGTTAAGACTAACTAAATGATGCAAGTGCTAGAAATAAGCTGTACTATTTTAAATTATACAACACGTGCATTTATTATGTGCAAAACAAATTAATTAGATTTAACATTTAAAATGAACAATGTGTTATGTGTTAGAAATCTATTTAGGAATCAACACACACCGCGTTGTTAACAGAACTGTTTTGTAGGATTTTTGTTTGTGAGATCAGAGCTTACCGTTGCAAAAGCTGATAGAGGGTTTTATCGAACACTGGTCTTTGATTGGTCGGTAGCCAAAATTGAGGATAGTAAGCGAAACTAACAGTTGTCTGGCCGTTGTTTAGGTTGTTGTACACTCGTATATCGTGCGTCTTGTCCCATTCAGTTAGTGTTCCGTTTACGCGTTCCATGACGTAATGCATCATCCCTCTGTTGGTGGAGTCTCCGATAAAAAGCAACTGTTATAAATGTCAGAAAAACACGTATAAGCACTCAGTTTTTACAGCTAAATACAGAAGTAGAAATCAACAGCACAGAAACACCTTACTTAGTTAAAAGTACATGTAATAACAGTGATTGAAGGGCTAAAAACATGCAAAAAAGCTGGTCAGTTGTTATTAAGCACAGTGGGCTATCTGTGCTCTGCCCTCCAAAGTTAGTGTTATTGAAATCCGATTTATCGCGTCGTAAACCTGCAGGCTTTCACTGGGGTACTGAGAGGCACAAGAAGAAGGAAAAAAGCGAAATTTTAGTACGAGTCTCAGGTTATGAAAAAAGGACTACTCAAGTATACAAAAACGACGTAAAATCGTTATAAAATATATATCTAATGTAACGCTAACCAATGGTATATGATACACAGAGTGATACAAAACTTGACTGTATAATGGTACATGATACGCAGAGTGATACAAACCTGACTGTATAATGGTACATGATACACAGTGATACAAAACGCGACTGCACAATGGTACATGATACAAAACGCGACTGTACAATGTTACATGATACAAAACGC
>NW_013665779.1:672153-678714 GCF_000517525.1 Limulus polyphemus | reverse complement strand
GAAATCATCAGTTTTTTGTTTTTTTCATAATCTCTGATACAAAACGTGACTGCATGATGGTACCTGATACACAGTGTGATACAAAACGTGATTGTATGATGGTACCTGATACAAAACGTGACTGCATGATGGTACATGATACAATACGTGACTGCATGATGGTACATGATATAATACGTGACTGTATGATGGTACCTGATACAATACGTGACTGCATGATGGTACATGATATAATACGTGACTGTATGATGGTACATGATACAAAACGTGACTGCATGATGGTACATGATACAATACGTGACTGTATGATGGTACATGATATAATACGTGACTGTATGATGGTACATGATACACAGTGTGATACAAAACTTGACTATTGTTTCCTAAGTCAACTTCAGTTAATGAGCTGTAGCTTTAGGTGTAGATGGAAATGACCACACTGTTTAGTTTGACCTCTTCTTACCAGGGGCGGATTGAATTGGCGGGCTACCGTGCAGCTCGGGGCCCAAAATATGATTGATCATGTTAGTTTAACTAGTGAATTTGTACTCAATTTCTTTCTCCTCTCAATCGGATACTGTATCGTGAAATAAGGAACTTTAGAGAATTCAAGGAAACTCAATGTTTTACTATTACAGAAAACTACGTTCTTACATCTTGCCGTTTCAACATAAAAAATAACACAAATTACGCAATTTGGAAAACTCACCACAACGAATGGCGAGGAGGTACTTGTTAATGTACTTTATATATATATATATATATAAACATGTACATTATACATGTAGAGCTAACATTACGTGTAAGTTACACTTACATCATAGAATGCCTGGGAGCGTAACCGCCTGTGCTGTTTATTAATCGGAAAAAAAAGTCGTAATAATTTTTTATTAAACCATTAATTGCTGGTTCGCCGTATAGGGTACGATCCGCCTCCGGCAGTTGAATGCGAGTATGCTATATACAGTGTACGTCTCGCAAAAATTCCGCGCGTGTTTAAAGCAGTCGCATTCAAAGGGTTGAATATGACTTTCGTATCTTGAAGTGAGCGGGAGGAGATGAGCGTCGTTCCAGTATTGACTGCGCGTCGTTTACTCGCATTCTTTAAGTTATGGTGGGTGGCGGGAAAGAGTGTAACATAGTTTAATTTGTCACGAAAATAATAGCTAGATTCTAGCTTCAGATACAAACTAAGGACAAATTCCGCCAAACCCTGAAATTAGTTGTTTTTAACAGTCTCATCTGAGATGTAATCAACTTTGATTTAGTAGTTTATTGAAGATACACTTTGATGCATTATTGAAGACCATAACACCGTACGGAAGAGACGAAAAAAGATTAGGTAATTGGATTATTTTGAAGAATTCGAAATGGGCTAATTTTAGATTGTTTGCACTGTCATCATTTAATTTGATATTGGAGTACTCACAAAAATCTTCCCCCAGTACATGTGTGTGTGTGTGTGAAACACATGCATAATTTAGAAAATATGTATAGTCTGTATGTGTTTCACAAAATGCAATGGCAAGCAATACGAAAAAAGCTTAAAATAAATTTCTATCTCAACATAAACCTGATATTAATAAAATGAGTTATGTTTTGATTAATGATTTATGAAAAGGTAACTTGTAGATTAATTGCAAGTCGCTCCCCAATTTTAGTTGGTTATTCGGAAAATGTTTATTTTTAGTACTTGCCTAATAAAGTTGTTAGGTAAGGTGGTCCAATATGACGGAGTGTTAAACAGTAATACATTCAAACGTTATCAACGATTATTGTCATTTATTAGGTAGGTATTACTTCCGATGAAATATAAACCAATCAATGTTTGAATACGTGATCAAAAGAAGTTGATAAACTTAATAAGCTTTTTTTTTAATATGCAAGTTAGTTTAAAGACTGAATTATCAGCGCTTGAACAATTAAACTTGTTAAATTACCAATTGACTTGTTAGGTTTAAAAGGCTTGCCATACAACTATTCTTTTGCAATACCAAATAGGCCTAAGAAACATCTTTATAGCTTCAATGGCGGAGCTAGGTCTTCATATGATATTATCATCTATATCTAAATAACCTTTAATTTAATTACCCTCTCGCCTCCCCCCTCCTCGAGGGTATTGCAGTCGGGTCAGTGTATGTGTGTCTGTCTGTCTATCTGTGTATATAAAACTTTTACACAAGATGGGAGGTCAGTATGGAACAGTCCTCCCCAAATCCGGATTACTTTGAAGCATTTTTTTTTTATAATGGGGAGATAGGGCATTTTCGCAGTTTTGGGTTAATAAGTCAATAAAGTGTGATCGGATTTGTACCAGATTTCATGGACACATTATGGTCGAGACTCAAACTACAAAAAATGATCCAGATCGTTGAGAATTCTGGATCTGAAAAGAATTTTCTGAGGTTTCGAAGCTGAAATTTGACGTTATCCAATACAAACGTATGCAATCTCCAAAAGGAGGTGCGGGGAGAGGGTATGCAATCTCTCTGACTGTTCTTGTTTTCTTTCAACTGATAACCACATAAAATCAGAACCCCACTTTTATGGTAACTTTGAGTGCGATGTTGCGGTATGTGACTCGGTTGCAAATCAGTGACGGATTTATCGCTAGTTGCAAAAGGCGCGCGCCAAGAGCCCTTAAACTCTAAGTCAGAAATGTTCATACACATATTTCATATTTTATGAAACATGTATATGACATATAATTATTGTTTATTTTTCATTTATTACACAAAGTAATATATATACCTTCACAACAAAGCATGTGATTTAGATTTCGTCTAAACGCAGTTCATATCACTATACCTTAACCATTTCACTTCTGATAAATGAGTTATCGTTCATTGAATCATCTTAGTATTGCCTATTTTCCATTCCCTATACCAAATTTAAGAGCACCCTTTGGGTTACTTAAAAATTAAATATATTTGAAAGAACAGAATTTTGTATTTCTACAATTTAAATAATTCACAACTTATTATTACATTTCAGTAATTCATATACAACACTAGGCTTGCCAACCTTCTAAAAATTTTGCTTGCAGATCAAAACACTTTTGTGTCCCATGAAATAAATAAATAGTCACAGAAAAAGAATGTAGTACATTGATAAGGTAAATAGATTTGTTATACTTCTAGTACGTATAGTGAAAATAAATATTTCTTACAAAAAGTAAAATGTTTAATATGGTATTTTTATATATATTTTTTCAAATATAAGTTTGTCATTATTTTTGAAATAGTTTTCTTTAAATACATGAACTGTTATCACCCTATCACTTGCATATTATTAACCTTTATATGCCTCCAATTTTTAGTACTGTATATGAATTATGAAAATTTAAATACACACACACACACACACACATCTTGCCTCCGTGTAGATGTTTTGCCCTGACGAGTGACTTTCGGTTATCTAACATCCACAATAGGAAATAACTGCTGCTTAAGAACAAAATTTAGCAAATGTAGGTATTTAGTGATTTTTTGAAAGTGAAAGTTTGTTTTTCCCCCTTTAAATCACATTGTACGGTAAAAAATAAATAAATGTATTCCAGTATGGTACAGAAAAAAGAAAATAATGAAAAATAAAAGAAACATACCTACAGAAACAGAATGGTGCAATTTCTGGGTTCCTAGAACGGCCGAATGTAAAGGAATTAGCTAATCTGAGAAAACAGCCAGCGAAGAAGATGCTGGTGAATCTTTTGATGATCAAATAAATACAACCTCATCTAGCAGTAATCATCTAATCCGAAATTGAAAAATGGTCAAGTCCAACTGTTAACTACTCACAGGCTTTATGGCCAGGTATAATTACCGACAAAGTTTTTAACTACTACATAATAAACAAACCAGAAAATATTGGAGACATGAGCGAATTAAATCCTGAGTATCAAGATCGCAATAAAAGTTATTTAATAAGTTTGCAAGAACATCATCTTTATTGTCTAAAGTCGAATGGTGAAAAACGTGAATGTTTGTCTATAGTTCTACAAGCAAATGTCTGTATTGTTACGTTTGCAAAATTTTCCCAAATAAGAAAGTAAGCCTTGCAAGTAAATTGATTACAGGTTTTTTTGGCTGGGAAAACGTACACAGTAAACTGATTGGAGGTGAGATATCTAAAGACCACATGTCTTCCATGTGTAAATGTTCAAGGCGTTCTACTAATTTCGGTCATATTGACTGTGAAATGAGAAAACAAATGAATAGTGAACAGAGATATTGGCGTGAAGTTTTGAAACGTGTGGTAGCTGCTGTAAAATTGTTGTCTAAATTAGGGTTAGGATTTAGAGATCACGAGTATCTTAGCGAAATTGATGATTTAAAAAAAATCATTTGGAACGCTATAGTAATCGGGGTCAAGTTATTTGTCACATCAAACTTGGGATGAATTCATAAAATTAATGGCAAATCAGCTTCAGCTTGAATTCACAAACGAAGTTAAAAGTAATTTATTTTTCCGTAATTATTGATTCAACACCGGACGTAAATCATATTGATCGACTTTTATAATAAGATATATTGGGAAATAAAAGAAATATTTCTGTATTTATTCCTATAAAATCTCACATTGCTGTACATTTAGAGGAAGATGTACTAAATACCTTGTAAATATTAAATCTAGACATAAAAAAATGTTAGAGGACAAACATACGATAATGCTTCAAGCATGGCTGGAAAATATTCGGGGCTTCATGCACGAATTAAAAAGCAAGCATCATCATCCTTAATTATACCTTCTGTTAGCCATTCGTTAAATCTAGTCGGCAATTATGCAGTAGGATCATGTTCTAAAGAGACATCATTTTTAATTTTGTACAAAACTTATTTGTATTGTTCTATGCTTCTACACAATGATGGAACATTCTTGCGGATTGCCTAGGGAAGAATACAACACTAAAAAAAAAAGACCAGATGGTCTGCAAAAGCAGATGCTGTTTATGATCTTAAAAACAATCTTTTACAATATGAAGGACGCTCTTTTGAAAATTAGTGAAACTCCTGAACAAAAAACTAACACTAGAATAGAAGCTACATCTTTAATTAAAAAGTTTGACGGGTAATACCAAACTTGACTGTATAACGGTACAAGATACACAGAGTAATACCAAACTTGACTGTATAACGGTACATGATACACAGAGTGATACAAAACTTGACTGTATAATGATACATGATACGCAGAGTGATACAAAACGTGACTGTACAATGGTACATGATACAAAACGTGACTGTACAATGGTACATGATACAAAACGTGACTGTATGATGGTACCTGATACAAAACGTGACTGTATGATGGTACTTGATACAAAACGTGACTGCATGATGGTACCTGATACAACACGTGACTGTATGATGGTACCTGATACAAAACGTGACTGTATGATGGTACATGATACAAAACGTGACTGTATGATGGTACCTGATTATAAACGTGACTGTATGATGGTACCTGATACAAAACGTGACTGTATGATGGTACATGATACAAAACGTGACTGTATGATGGTACCTGATTATAAACGTGACTGTATGATGGTACCTGATACAAAATATGACTTCATGATGGTACCTGATACAAAACGCGACTGTACAATGGTACTTGATACAAAACCTGACTGTATAATGGTACATGATACAAAATATGACTGCATGATGGTACCTGATACAAAATATGAATATGACTGCATGATGGTACCTGATACAAAACGTGACTGCATGATGGTACCTGATACAAAACGTGACTGTATGATGGTACATGATACAAAACGTGACTGTATGATGGTATGTGTATCATGTACCGTTATACAGTCAAGTTTGATATCACTCTGTGTATCATGTACCGTTATACAGTCAGGTTATGTATCACTTTGTGTATCATGTATCAATATACAGTCAAGTTTTGTATCACTCTGTGTATCATGTACCGTTATACAGTCAAGTTTTGTATCACTCTGTGTATCATGTACCGTTATACAGTCAAGTTTTGTATCACTCTGTGTATCATGTACCGTTATACAGTCAAGTTTTGTATCACTCTGTGTATCATGTACCGTTATACAGTCAAGTTTTGTATCACTCTGTGTATCGTGTACCATTATACAGTCAGGTTTTGTATCAAGTACCATTGTACAGTCGCGTTTTGTATCAAGTACCATTGTACAGTCGCGTTTTGTATCATGTACTATTGTACAGTCGCGTTTTGTATCAGGTACCATTGTACAGTCGCGTTTTGTATCATTAACATTGTACAGTCGCGTTTTGTATCATGTACCATTGTACAGTCGCGTTTTGTATCACTCTGTGTATCATGTACCATTGTGCAGTCAAGTTTTGCATCACTCTGTGTATCATGTACCATTGTACAGTCGCGTTTTGTATCACACTGTGTATCATGTACCATTGTGTAGTCAGGTTTTGTATCACTCTGTGTATCATGTACTATTGTACAGTCGCGTACAAAATCAGGTACAGTTGTACAGTCGCGTTTTGTATCACACTGTGTATCATGTACCATTGTGTAGTCAGGTTTTGTATCACTCTGTGTATC
>NW_013665779.1:661325-671319 GCF_000517525.1 Limulus polyphemus | reverse complement strand
GAAACTCCTGAACAAAAAACTAACACTAGAATAGAAGCTACATCTTTAATTAAAAAGTTTGACGATTATGAAAAAAAACAAAAAACTGATGATTTCATGTTGGCCTAACAAGTAAGGTAGAAACACTTAAAAAGAATGATTTTGATTCATTTGAAAATGAAGCAAGTAATTTATCCACCACTGGTGACAAAATATTTTACGAAGAAAGAAGCAGGCAAAACACAAACGGAAAATACTATTTGAAAATACTAATAATGAAATATTGTTAACAGGAAGAGATCGATTCATTTGTAGTTTTCTTTGTAATTTGTGGTCGACTAGTTACCGAAATTGACAAAAGAATGTAATGTTACATTTTAAAATATTATTTAATTTTGCAATAGAAAACAAATAAAAATATAAATATATGAAACAATTATCTAATTTATATATGAGTAACATAGATACTGAGTCACTTAAAGAAGAAACAGCACATTTGTTTTTAGAATTTTGCGAAGAAGAAAATGTTTGTTGCCCGGGTGACGTATAATTTACTATCGGATGATCGACATTTCCAAACGTAGAAACTGTGCTGAGAATTTTTTAAAAAACTTTTCCTATTAGTAATGCTACGGATGAAAAGTTATTTTCTGTGTTATAAAGAGTAAAGAACTATTTACGGAACACATTATCTTCTCTTTAACTTCTGAAGACAGAAAACGAGGAAATACAACATGTGAATTACGAAGAAATTGTTGCCTAGTTTGCAATAAAAAAAGTCGAAAAGTTTTGATATGAGGTAGGTGTTTATTCTTTATTTGTTTAAATCTATATTATTATATATATCTAATACAATATTAGTTACTAATTCACACTATGTCAAGGGTAATGTTAAACGATAGGGGCCCAAACTTGAAGTTGCGCCTTGGGCCCCAGAATAGCTAAATCCGTGACTGTTACAAAGGAAAATAATTAAATGATAATTTAAAAAGAACAATGATTTATTTTTCTGAAGATATATTTAATTTTTGTTTACTGTTAATTTACAAACGTTTTATTTATCTTGCACGGGTCAAATTTTGAGTTGTAAAGTGTTCTATCCTTTGGCTTGTTCTTTTGGATTATTTGGTTAAAATAATGCGAGATTTTGTCCAAGTTACAATCAAAAATAAATACATTTCTTTTTTAACATTTGCTACAGTCATGCTTACGTATATAATTAACTTCAGGCTTCATACAAAACCTTTCAACAGAAACTCCGAAACTACTGTAGGCCTAATGTACTAATAACGTTTAACAGATATTTTCTTAATTAATAACAAACCTGATTAGCTGACAGAAGCACTAACTCTTAGTGACCTGAATAACTTTCCTACATCAACAATTCAATATTTGTCGATCAAGAACTACTCGATCATCATTTCTGTATTTATACTGAGCTCCCACTTCTACCAAGTAGGGGAAGTTTCTAGGACTATTTTAAAGAATTTTCTAGATCTAGAATCATCATCATGATTAGCATCTCCCTCTGGTAAACAACTAAGTTATAACATTTAAAATATAACGTCCAGCAGTAGTTAATGATTCTGATCAATGCCAATTCCCGAAAGTTTAAAACATTTTAAAGTAATTTGCTTGTCTTCTTCTTCTTTTCTTTTTCCTTACAGCTATGTTATAGCTGTTTTATAGTATCATAAAAGTCCTAAAGGTCTTATCTTTCAAGTACTTTTGTTTCACATATTACGACATATCGATTAATATAAGTGACAATAGTATTTACATAATGCTTAATTAACGGAATTTAAAGTGAAATAATTACATGTAGTATACCTTTCACAGTAAATGGTTTAATTTGGTCACTCATTTCATGAGAAGATAAGAACTACATATATTTTATGAAATCGGGGAAAATAGCTACCCACCTTTTTCTTAGCAAGGCACTGAGATAAGAGATCACGTGACAACAATGGGTGACGACAACGATAAGGGTTCCATATCGCTTCCTGCCAAAAACAACTATGTCGATTACTGCACGATCCACATGGCAGAACCCACCGTCCTAAAATAAACCAAAAATAACCATAAGCAAAATATACAAATATACAAGGATTTATAGTATTCAGGTAGTTATTGTTGGTAAATCTTAGAGACGATACAGTCAAGGTAGGCACATTTTCTTCGGTAAGGTGGTTAGAGTGCCAATAACAATTCAGTTTTAAGTCACTTTACAGAAAACGCGATCTGTTTCCTTACCTTTAGCACAATATAGAACTTACAGACCCTTTTACATTTTTTCATCTTTAAATGTCTATGAAATCTTTAATGTTAACCTTATCAAACAGTTGCTTTGACAATATTTTCTCTAAGGTGGTTTTGAGCTCGACACTCCTATTCACATATAAAACTATAAGCATAGTAGATACATTAAACAGATGTTCACCGAAGTGTTGGTCTAAGGTGAAGTTTTGATTGATATGAGAGCATTTTTTTTTCATCCCGTCTTGAAGAGACTATTCATATTCTTTAGCTTTTCACTTGTTCCCTCTCTTCCGGTTGGTCAACGCTAAGTTTACATGTTTGAAATGCTAAGATTACGGGTTCTCGATTCTCCGCTGTGAACAAAGTTCAGATAGTCCATTGTAAAACTTTGAGACAAAAACAAACAAGCTTTTCAGACTATGGGAATTATTTGTGGCTCTTATCTTTTAAATAACATAACCTTGTAAGTATAAAAGAAAACCTTATCTCAGGCCTGTGGTTATTATAATTTAGCAGCTACTTAAGAGTTGAAATTCCTTCAGAAACTATTCAGCAAACAAAGAGTGTAAGGTTTTTAAAAACAACCGAAACTATTTTTAGCCGCGGCAAAGCGGCTCGTAGAATGGCCCCGAGTTTGTTTGTTTTTCAAGTTTCATAGCTCCGTCATCTCTTGACCGATTTGAGTTCTCATTACAGTTTTGGACTCAGGAGTTCAAATCCTTTCGATTCATGTATTTCACTCATAGATGAATTTACTCTAATCCTGCTTAAAAGAATTTCAATTACCGCGGCTTTTAAGGATTCCCTCATGTAACTGTGTAAACTAGCTCCTTTCTTCGTAAAACCTTCTTTTAGTTTTATTATCACAAATATTTAGTAGATATGTAAACGGTGAAACACTTCTGTTCAAGCAGTATAGAATTAATCTTGGATAACAATGACAGTTTGATGTTATTTTCTTAGTGCAAAGCTACAAAATAGGCAATTTGCGCTCTGTCACCGGGGCGGAGGGTGGGGAGGAATTGAGCCATGAATTTTAGCGCAGTAAGTTCGTAAACGTACTGATATCCCACTAGGGGACTGGTTTGTTTTAGCGAAAATCTACATAATGGACTATCTGTACTCTGTCCATCGCAGGGGCTTTAAACCCAGATTTTAGTGTTGTAATTCCATAAACTTACTGCTCATCTATCGGGAGAGGGGGGGGGGTAAAAGTTTGATACACTGTTCACTTTCACACTTTAAACTAGCGGTTCACCCAAGTAGGCGCACCCCTGACTCGTATACTTTATGTAAAAAATCATCGTGGTTTATATTAATAAAATGTTAAATTAAAAGAAACTGAAAAGTGGGTTAACAATACGTGAATGTTGAACGCTGGCTTCTGGCTATTGGCTAGTGGAATACGTTGGTAACCCAACGAGACTGTTCACCAGTTTTGATGTGTGGAATTTATTTTTAATGTTTTTTCAAAGTTTCTTGGGTAACATAGAAAGGTCTTCGCGTACCCGCAGGAATATGCGTATTACAGGTTAGAAACCACTGCTTTAAAATATAACACCTGCATTCAATGTGGGTGTACAACAAAATTGTCTGTTAGTTAATGAAAGAAAACCTTGTCCCAAAATGTGGCTCACGAAAGCAATCTCGAGATATGAAGCTTTTAAAGTCGCACTTTGGTATTTAAACTTTGCGCTGCAAATACAAATTATATGTTGCGTTACATTGTATAAATAAAAAAGTCTCACAGATGCAAAGCTTTATTTTCTAAGTTAAGTAATATTTACGTAATACCCTCATTATGTAAGTAAAGTAACACTTCGATGCGGAGCTTTTATCTCTAAGTGACACTTAGACGTAGATTTTTATTGAATAAGTCAAGTAATACTTAAATATAAAATTTCAATATTCAAGTGAGTGAATAAGAGAAAATTAAATTGATTTTGTTTACTTAGGAGCCATCTAAGTGTTTCTACTTCATTTTAGCTATCCTGCGCATATAGTTTTTATAAACTTAACACCAAACAGATTTTGAACCAAGTTTATATTATAATAGATATAGTTTAACCAATTATACAACTGGGATGTTTTTGTTATCCAAGTTGTTTGAAAACAAATACATTTTACATCACTGATAATGGTTTTCCAAAGGAGACCCAAAACTATTAGAAAGCGCTCGAGTTTTGGATCTCGTTTGAAAACCATTACAACTTTTGTATGTGATCCTATGTGCTAACTTCTTAATCAGATCTAACATCACTGATACTGTTGTATTGATCGTATTAGAGTTGTAGCAAAGTCTTTATCTTGTTAAGAATCCAAACAAAGAAAAACCCAAAATTAACTGGATCAGAGTGCGATATCAACGATTACTTAGGTTGTAATAGGGGAACTTCATTTATTTTTTTTTGTGTTAAAAGTTTTAGGTTCTTTATTCTTATATCCTCTAATCCAGCGTTTCCCAAACTATGTTTCGCGGAACACTGGTGTTCCGTTTAAGATTGATAGGTGCTCCGTGAGAAAAAAAAAATCATGAATTTAAATTATAATAAAATATTTAACACTTTCTGTTATATCATAACTTATTATGAAATAATTGGATAATATCGACTTTGCATTGAACAAGAATTATAGAAGATGCCATATCTATTCTACATAATATCTTAGTGAAGAAGTTTGTACCTAAAATGTATTATTAGCATAAATATGTAATTTGATTAAATAAATAAATGAATAATATACAAATCTAGAAGGAACTGCGCGCGTAACATATCATCTACACTGATACTTCACGTGTCGAGTTTTCCATTAAGCTTTTTCGCAGCTGAAAAGTGTTCCGTGGACAAAAACGTTTGGGAAACGCTGCTCTAATCAGTCACCAACTTCCTAAATTATGCGATCTGTTGATTGTTTTTTCCTACCCTCATTATTTTGTTTGTTTCAGAGTTATTGTGCAAAACTACACAAAGATATTTTCGCGTAGCCTTACGCAATTTTGATCTGACGGACTAGAAAAAGAAAGCACCTAATCAACATTACCCACTGCCAACTTTGGGGATAATTTTGTCTGAACAAAAATTGGGGTTTGACCTTCTCTCTCATAGTGTACCCACGGCCTCAAAGGGCGAAGCGCTTTTATACAGCAACAGGTCGCAAACCACAAACTCTCTGATCCACAGTCAAGGCGCGCTAACTACTAGATCATACCCGACCAACCCAATATTTAACTCCCTACGTTTTTTCTTACGATTCTTGGGTTTGTCTTCATAAGAATGAGTTTGATAAGATGACATCTATATCAGTTTGTGTCAACTTTTTGCTCCTCAAGGCCCATTATTCGACACAACAGTAATGGCCCATATTTGTGGTTGATTAATTTATATCTTTGGGCAGTGACAACTGTACTGGCCTGCGGCGGCCTACAACTGCGCGTCTCATCGCTCATCGGTTGGGAATCTTTGACTTACATCACTCTTTTCAAACACAGTGATAATCAAATAAAGCATTGAAATCGGAATTTTAAAGATTCATGCATGCTCAAATAACCTAAAAAAATACATTTTAAATTCGGATGATAAAATAACAGAATTTTGTGTAGTTTTAGTATGATAAAGCTAGTTTGACAAGAATCATTTCTAGAAATGCCAGTAAAAGAAGAAATGTGTAAATAGTTTTTAACACTTCATAAAATCTACAAACTGTAGATAAAGAAGTTTGTTTGTTTTAAATTTCGCGCAAAGCTACACGAGGGCTATATGCGCTACCCGTCCCTAATTTTGCGTGATAGACTAGTCACTAGTGGGAAGACAGCCTAGTCAAAACCACCCACCGCTAACTCTTGGGCTACTCCTTCTCTTTTGCCAACGAATAGTGGGATTGACCGCGACATTATAACGCCCACACGGATAAAATGGCGAGCGTGTTCGATGACAGGGATTCGAACCCGCGACCCACAGATTACGAGTCGAGCGCCCTGACCACCAGGTTATTCCAGGCCCAGAAGGTCTAGTACGTTATCCATTCGACAGGACTCTCTAGACAAATAATACAATTTATTTTTGAATTTTCAACGAATTACACCTGCCTGGAGTCTTGTAGTGGTCAACGTTTCAGCTTCTGTGCTGAGGCCTTTATCAGGACAGAGTAATTTATTACAACTACCGACAACAACAACAACAAAATATCGTGCTATGCGCTTTGGGGACGTGGGTGCGTTGTAAGAGTGACAGTCAAATTCCACTATACGATTTAACAAGAGTAGCTCAAAAATTGACAGTGGATTGTATTGACTAGCTTCCTTCCCTATTGTCTATTATTTTGAAATAATGAACGGCTAGAACAGATAGCCCTCAAGCAGCTTTGCGTGAAATTCAACAAACTAACAATTGAAAATCTGAATGTCTCTCACAAGAATGTATCATACAATTTTCAGCTTTATTATATAAATTTGTGACACGGTACTCGCGCTGACTTGATGAGGGCTACAATGTACTGATCAAATTGTCGTCCACCACAATAATTCAGGCAGATGTGTCTGTTTAAGATTTAAAGCTAGTACTTCCTATTTTGCCAAAATTACCATTTTAAAAGCCTGTTTCTTCCGTCAAACCAATATTCGCCAGTCTGTATTATTCTTTGGAAACTCATTTAAGTTTTTATTTATTTTGATTCTTAAATTAGAAGACGCATAAGAACAGAAACATTTTACCACCTCTCTCTCTTACGAACAAAGTAACGCAGTGAAACAACATTATACAGACACACACACACTTACATACCTGGAGCATCACCTACGTCACAGGCCGGTAGAGCTGCAGTTATTTTCATTTGTGTGATCCAATCAGCTTGGTGTTCTTTCTGGATACCGCAAGGCTCATTGGAAAACACTTGAAGGTCGCACTCCTATACGCAAAATAATACAGAAAGTTGGTGCAAAAATTCTAATTCTAAACGCCTTTAATAAACAATAAAGAGAATTCGAATCATGGTCTTGAACTTTTATTTTTCATTCCGCTATTATGATGGCCTCATAAGTAGAAGAAATACAGACGCAAATAATATACGTATGGTGTTTTAAGATGTATTTTACTCATACACCAAAACACCATATACATATAATATATACTCCAACACTATATGAAGCCTCGTCTTATTATTTCGATTTTCTCTTAATTAGGGTTACTGATTGACAAGTGGTAAATCGAATGGGCTTCCCATTTATTTTTTTAGAACACAAATAATATGTTATACAATATAATTTTCTCGTAACAAGACAAAGCACTTAAAAATACTCGTGGTGTTTGATTCTATGACAGAATTCAAGAAGCATATTTTCGTGCCATCTAAAGATTTGTTTCTTAAATGAGACGTATAATGCCCTGTCTCAGTGATTGTGAAGTGAAACCATTGACTTGATTAATCGAATAAATCTTGTATGTCACTGTGATTTTCGACTAGGTAAATCTGCATACAAATCAATACACTTCCGTGTTCGTAGCTTTTATGGTTGTCGTGAATTAGAGGTTTTAATAACGGGTGTAACCAGGTTTTTGTGAAGAGATATTAAAAAAATCTGATAATTTAATTTATATGCTAAACATGCTTTGAAATAATAATAGATAATATAATAGGGCGTAGTGGTGACCATGGCTTTTATTTAGCCATACATCTTTCATCCATTGTTATTACCTAAATATTATTTAATTAGTATAAGGACAGCTAGTAAGAAGATAAAATCAACGAAACTGATTTGGGCACGAGCTACATGAATTGGGAGTAGACAGTTTGGTACATCAAAGTTATATTAATTAAGCTGTACTGAAATAAAACACCGAGTCCTTGGCAATTACAGCTGCATTAAAAAAAACATCGCAATTATTACACGTGAGTAATTAAATGTTCGGAAAGAGAATGTAAGCCAATTTTGAACAACTTGGAAATGTATCGGTTGTCGTTAGAGTATGATCGAACCAAACATATTATATACTGTCACTGGATATTTTAAAGCTAAAGTCTTTTTATTTTTCTTCATCTTATCGACAATTTCATATCACGAGAAACTATTTTGTCCTATTATTTAGTAAAAGTATTGTAATGTTTCATCAGTTTTTGCCATAAGGTTTTCTTATGATGCAGATTCGTAATGTTCACTGCACAGCCGGTCTGGTGTAATGAAGGAACCGCTCGAATTACACCTAGTTACGCTCTTTATATAATTGCAAGGGTTCTAGATTGCTGCTGAAAACCAGCACTAACCTGTTTCAAACTACACACTTGATGGGGGAGATCCGGGCTGAAGGGTGGTTCCTCATGTGTGACTGACAGGCGATAAACCAGTAAAGTGTAGGTATTAACTACCCATGGTTCCGTATGAGAAGTATCCACTACAAAAAAGGAAAGCTTGTTTGGACCCACTCCAAGCGTGTAATTGGTTGGCCTGTAAAAGAACAAAAATCAATGGGGTAAATCATAAACTGTCATGTTGTGTTGAAACTCACTTGGATAATAATAGAAAGAGTTAATGTACAATTCAGTTTCATAAACTTGAATTTGAAATACAAGTATACATTTTATTTGTTGAAAATAATAAAATCCGAGTATTTATTCTGAAAATGACCCTTAAAAAACAGGGCATACCTGGATGGTCCATATTTATCATCTATTCGTACTTCTGTTTGACAGTTCTGGCCAAACGCCCACACTCTCAACAATAGCTGGTCGTAGGAGACGTTAGCAATGTAATCCGATACGAGGGAAGAAAAAGATGGTGTTAGGGTTAACGGTGGTGACGTCGTTATCTGACCGATGTACGGCATGGTTATTGGGTCTAAAAGGGTAAAGTAACACGGGATCTACTGGAACTTAAGTGCAAACATTACTGTCATTATGTAAGTAGCATCGGAACATGCAAACCAAATCAAACTAATTTCAATATTCTACGCATGCGTAAATATTGTGAATATATTGTTCAACATGTACATTAACAAAAATTCATAAAAACTGAGAAACTTAAATAAACAAGGTAAGTTATATTAAATTGGGTCTTAATAATTATTTAAATGTTTTTAGAAGAAAAGTATCAATAAATGCTTCGTAAGCGTCTGATGTTTGATTTACTTATCAGAACAATGTGGGAAAGCTACTTTATTTTTCTGAGAATTAACATGATTAATTTCAATATTTTTATTGTTTGTTTTTTCATGAAAAAAGCAGAAAACTTACCACTGCTACACTTTCTGCTGGTAAATTGGTCTAGAAAAGGAAGACAAAAACCTCATTACTCTTACATTTATAAACTTACCTATTCAAGAAACATTGCTCGTCGAACATTTAAATTTAAGCTTCCTTCCCGAATCGGAAGTTAAACGTTATATACATATGATAGTTTTGTTTTTGTTCTGATTAGTTTATAATATTAGATTTGCTCGTCGTATGCCTAACTCGTCTACTATGAGATTAGGTCGTCAAGAAATTAATGTCGCGTTTCGGAACACTTTCATTAACCATCCTCCCAAAAACGTACATCACGTGTAGTCTATATAATGTGTAAAGTTTAGCATATTCTAATCCCTTATAGTGACGGTACACGACGAGAAGCACTTTCGGCATGTAATGCTATTTGAATACAAGAAGGTAAATAACGCCTTTGTAGCCACAAAGAATATCAAAGAAGTTTATGGAAGTGTTTTGAACGTTCGTACGTGCCAACGCTGGTTCGTCAAATGTCGTTCAGGTGACTTTAGTCTTAAAAACTGTG